>NC_083287.1:29533557-29833557 GCF_963506605.1 Zootoca vivipara | reverse complement strand
GGACTTCAACATGTGGTGGACGCACTTTATTTTACTATCTGAACATGCAACGTGATGTCTACTTCTAGTATACATGACAGCGTACATGGAATCCATGCGACTTCCAACCCATGAAATATTTGTGTGCAGGAAATTCGTGCTGGTGAACTAACCCCCACAAGTTGCAATTTCTGGAAACCGAAGCTAGGAGGAGAATTTCTGAAGAGATCACACAGCTGCAAATACAATTTGATTCCACTGAAATCTTTTTAATTACTGCTACATCTATGAAGCACAGGGCAAAGTCTGACACAAAGGGATCTCCAAGTTTCGCACCTGGAACTTAAAGTTGTACAGAGAATTTCTGAAGGGATTGAACATCTGTATACACAATTGATTCCACTGAACTCTTTTTAATGCTCTCTCTCGCCCACACATACACAAATAAACACTGTTATCAGGAAATGGTTAACATGAGGGGGCTGAAGGAAAAAGGCTCATTAAAAGCCCAAACAAACACCGCTACATACTGCTCGACTAATGAACCTAATGTACTGAAAGCAGTTCGCAAAAATATAAGCATCCATGCAGATGGTGGAGTGTTCCAGGGTCTTCTCCTGCTGTCCAAACAAAGGAGGGGAACAGTGGGTGGTGTTCAGAGCTTCCAAAGCATCTTCAAAACATTAGATACATGAACATAAAAACTTGCTGGAGAGACCCATAAATCCATTGGATCTCCCCGCAGTTAATCCACTAACCAATCATATTGAGGAGAGGTGTGTATTTCATAATGTTTCTCCTAATTTGGATAGTTTCTATCTAGTTACAAGGCTATAGTGCATAGTGGTGTCACTATAAGCACAGGTTCCTGGCATTAGCACTGCAGGTTATGGTTTTGAAGCCTTTTTCTCCAAAAGAAGCTACTCCTCATTTCATCACCATCATCATCATCAACAACAACAACAACAACAACAACAACAACAAATTATTATTATTATTATTATTATTATTATTATTATTATTATTATTACTATTATTACCACGCCCATCTTGCTGGGCTTCCCCAGCCACTCTGGGCGGCTTCCAACAGAACCAAAATGCAATAATCTATTAAACATTAAAAGCTTCCCTAAACAGGGCTGCCTTCAGATGTCTCCTAAAAGTCTGGTAGTTGTTTATCTCTTTGACATCTGGTGGGAGGGCATCCCACAAGGTGGGTGCCACTACTGAGAAGGCCCTCTGCCTGGTTCCCTGTAGCTTGGCTTCTCGTAGCGAGGGAACCACCAGAAGGCCCTCGGCGCTGGACCTCAGTGTCCAGGCAGAACAATGGGGGTGGAGACGTTCCTTCAGGTATACTGGACCGAGGCCGTTTAGGGCTTTAAAGGTCAGCACCAACACTTTGAATTGTGCTTGGAAATGTACTGGGAGCCAATGTAGGTCTTTCAAGACCGGTGTTACGCTGTCTCAGCGGCCGCTCCCAGTCACCAGTCTAGCCACCACATTCTGGATTAATTGCAGTTTCCGGGTCACCTTCAAAGGTAGCCCCACATAGAACGCATTACAGTAGTCCAAGCGGGAGATAACTAGAGCAGGCCCCATTAGCTAAAGTGGTAGCTCAGGTTAAGAACAGTTTCAGGTTAAGAATGGACCTCCAGAAGAAATTAAGTTCTTAACCCAAGGTACCACTGTACAAAAATCTGGTGCTACAACATTGGAAAGACTGTATAATCTAAAAAATGATATAGTGGAGCTGGAAATGATTGCAAAAAGGGCAATCAAAATGATTAAAGGGATGGAGCAACATGAAGAAAAAAATGCAGATTTTGGGACTTCTTTGTCTAGAGAAAAGGTAAGAGGTGTCAAGATAGAAGTTTATAAAATTATAAATTCTTTTCTTACGTTCTTATCCAGTGTTTTTCCCCCCTGGGAGTACGCATACCCCTAACCATTTTCTGAATATAAGTTTGACCTCATTGAGGAGCAATATTTCAATATGAGTAGGAAAATGAGAGTACCCCTAAACATTTTTTTAGAAAAAAAGCACTGTTCTTATCTAATGAAGAACGCCAGTCACTGTATCTGGACCCCTTTCACATTCATTATGCATGTCCAAGGGGCTGTGGGCCATGGACTGCTCCTGTCCCTAATGGCATATGACAGCCAGACCATACCTCTTGATATTTGCACATTGTGCACCCACATCTGCATAGTGGAAGTCTATGTGTGCTGAGTTCTATGTGCATTGGCTTCATCTTCTAAGATGTCTATACTCAGCATGTGGATGTTGTGGCCCAGAACACCATGCAGTGAAGGAGGTGAGGCTAGCAGTAATGCAGCTCCTCTGCTCGTTCCACATGCAGATTCCCACAGCACGAATACCGTATTCCTGCATTGCAGGTGGTTGGACTAGATGATGCTCACAATCCCTTCCAACTTTGACAACTCTACAATTCTATGTGAAGGGGGCTCTTGTCTGTCACTGGCCTCAGACGGCAAAGCACAACTGTTGCTGTTCCGTTTCCCCTCCCACTAAGCAAGAGACTGGAATTCGACTTCATAAATGGGCTCATTTGCACAGCCGGAGCTTAAGCTAGGTCCCAGCCATAGCTGCCAAGTCTCCCGTTTTTCACGGAAAACCCCCGGATTTTAATCCGTTTCCCGCTGTTCTCCCGAATGGAAAAAAAATCCTGGAAATCCCCCAGATTTCCTACCTGCCAGAGGCTCCATTTCGGTTGCCGCTCTACCCATGTATGGGCACCAGAAATCGGGCAGAGCGGCACCGGAAGTTGCTTCTACACATGTGCAGACATGCGTAGAAGCAACTTCCGGTGCCGCGCCGCTGCTGATCCCACATTTTTCAGTGGAAGACTTGGCAGCTAGGGTCCCAGCTGCTGCAATTAGACTGGCAAGGGAGTAAAATTTCCCCTCCTTTGGGATAAAGTAACTGCAATGGTACGATAATCCTAAAAAAAAAGATGTCAGATCTCCCTTCCTCCACAACTCATGCCTCCCTTTTATGTATTTTTATTCCTATCTCATTCGGTTTAATTGAAAAGCTAGAAAATTAATTTCATTATATGCTGACCACCTGTACTCCATGGAAACAAAGACTGCAAGATCAAATAACACATCTGTATGAAATTTTGCCATAATCGTCAAAGAGCACCACAATTAGTCATCCAGGCACCTCAGGTCACAGACCAAGATGATGTGATGGCTGAGTGTGCAAATAATTCACACCCTATCTAGTGCCAATCAAGGATTTCACCAGTGGCCCATGCTGTACAGACATAAGTTAGTTTCTTACTGGAATGTGATTAGGAGTGCCTTTGCTCAGCTTGCAAAGATTTTTTTCACACGACCGTTTGAGTGTAGTTGAGAAATTTCAGCGATTTTAAGCATACCTCCAAAATTGATCCCAAACTTGAATTGTTCCTGGAACTCTGCAGAACGTCATCACTTTACAATGCCAGCTGGAAAAGAGATTTGCTTTGCATCTAACACTTGGGGTGTGTGTTTTAAAATGCACACAGCATTCCTACAAGAAAACCACACACATGCCTACAGAGACACAGGGAAGTTAGACCTTCAATTCATCAATGATCCCAAAGTGTAGATCTTACAATAAAGTTGTCACTAATGCCTGTGTTATTGCCCCATAAACAAAAGGCCATAAAATGCTATTGATGAAGCCCATGCTTTGATCTCCATATGTCAGGGTGGTTATGAAAGTGATATGCACACAGGCTTCTAATGTAAATTACCCTTTCCATTGCAAAATGAGCGCCATATGGAACAGGTAGCTGTTTTGCTCGATAGCTGGATATTAAAACGAATATGAGCAGAAACGGCTTTGATTTCACTGGTCTGTAGCAAGTTAGTGGGAACCAGATTATAAATTTGATGCTGGAATGCATATACTTGGTTTCCTAGATCAAGCTACCTTCTGTGCCATCTCCAAAGCAGGAGATAACAGCCACAAACACATGCAAACAATAGGAGTCAATAAATTATCCAATACAACCATGTATACAATACACAGGCTTTCCCTATTAAGATGGGGGGAAATAACATTAATCTGGCAACTGCTGGTTTCAGAAGACGCTTTTAGTGCAAAGAACTATTTAATTGCTCTGATCAAATGCAAACAAACTTAAATTGGGGGTGGGCGACCTAGTACCGTTCATCCTTTTTAGCATATTTATGAGAATATAAGCAATTAGCTAATCAACGGAAGAAAACTGATGAGGTGGGGTCATCCCCCACCCACTTCTTTACCTTCTCTTTTTAATTTTTTTTTCTCCTTAGGTATTATATTGCCAAGATGGTATTGAATTTTGAAATAAGCACTGAAGTATTACAACTGTAAATAAAAATCATAATGGATAAATTGACTGATACGGTTCAAATGAGAAATGGACACATTCCTTCAGCATTATTCACAGACCAGTGGGTATCTTTTGTTAATTATTGAAATGTGGGTCAATACTTCATTGTATTGCCTTGAAATTCGTTTTTATAGACATTTTGTATGGGTTATTTTTCTTTCTTTCTAAAGGAAGACATTCAGTACAAATAAAGCAAATATTTTCACAAGATGGTTCTCAGGGATGCCAGTCAAGATTTCCACTGGCATTCTAACATGCAGCTATCTGTCTCCAGGCAGAGAAACACACACAATGTGATAGCAAATTTGTATGTTAATGGAGCTACTGGCTCTTAGACTTGCTTATGCAGTTTTTGCCTCCCTCCTCTTGTCGTGATGGCAATCCAGCCACATTAAGAGGCCTATTTTTTATTTTTTGTTAGGACCTGGAGCCAATAAATCTGTTACAAGCATGCTCAGAGCTTTTTCCCTTCTTCTTCTTCTTCTTGTTCTTGTTCTTGTTCTTGTTCTTGTTCTTGTTCTTGTTCTTGTTCTTGTTCTTGTTCTTCTATCACTCGTAGCCGAGTAAGATTGTCTTCCATAAACACGATTTTAACAATGGGTCCGTAAGTGACTGTGGGGGCCAATTCTGGATCCACACGTCCTTCCACAGTGGGGACATTGGTTTCTGGGCGGGAGTTGATCACGGTGTGGATTTGCCAAGCGTGCCTTCCTCTTAGCACGTTTCTCCCTTCCGTCCTGAGATTGAGTGTCTTCAAAGCCCATAACACCTTTGGTAAAGGCTGTTCTCCAACTGGAGCGCTAACAGGCCAGGGTTTCCCAGTTGTCAGTGTTTATACTACATTTTTAAAGATTTGCCTCGAGACAGTCTTTAAACCTCTTTTGTTGACCACCAGCATTACGCTTTCCATTTTTAAGTTCGGAATAGAGTAGTTGCTTTGGAAGACGATCATCAGGCATCTGCACAAAATGACCAGTCCAACGAAGTTGATGTTGAAGAATCATTGCTTCAACACTGGTGATCTTTGCTTCTTCCAGTACACTGATATGAGTTTGTTTCCATTAAGGCTACACCTATACAGTAGCAAAGCTCAGAGCCCACATTCCCTGATATGCCTTGTTTCTATATCATAGTAACTGTCCACTTTATCAGGCCATCAGGACAATTTGGTTTTCTATCATCACCACCCCTTTAAAAATTCAGCACTGGCCCGGGTTATGAGGAAGACAGTTACTTGTCAATAGCAGAAACTTCGTCCATAATGCAATACCTGCATGCATTTGGCAAATTAAAGAAACATACATCATTATATATATATATATATATATATATATATATATATATATATATATATATATATAGCCCATAGGTGCCTGTAACTGGGGAATTCAGGTCTTATTTTTTATCATAGTTTTGTATTGTTTTAAATTATTAGGTTCTTCATTGGAGAGGAAGACTATAGCCTTGGGGAAACATTGATCCCTCTCATTGTTTGAGTATTGATTTTCTAGACGCTCATCTGCATATGAAAGAAAGAAAATTGATTTCAGTATATCAATTTTTTCCCTTATAATTCAGAAATACCCTACCGAAATGTAACAGTTTACCGTATTTCCATTTTCTTTTCTTTTCCAACATTCTACCTTTTATCGCAGTTCCTAAGCAACATGGCTCATTTTTTTAAAAAAAATCCATGGCCTTTTAATGTGTTTGTGTGTGGGGGGGTATTGGTTTCTGCTTGTTGTTGTAATTATGTTGTGTATTTTGTGATTCCATTTTGTATTTTTATGCTGTAAACTGCCCTGCAATGTATTAAATATAAATAAGCTGAGCTGTGAGCACCAGTGTTTCTAATTTTGAGGGGGGGTGGTGGTGGTGGTGGATCATTTGGAGAAAAATAAGAAAATCAGAAAAAAAGATTAGTAGTTGCTTTTGCTGCTTTTAGTAAATGACTTTAAAAAGAGGATCGCTATAAGTTGTGGTATTGTATATTTTAAGGATTGTATTTTTAAACAGATTTTACATACTGTTTTTTATCTTATATGACTTTGTTGAAAAATGTCATGTGACTTTTGCAAAGGGTGCCCATAAATAATCAAAATAAGCTGTTGTGGTTGCTGCTGCTGTTACTATATTATGCCCATCTGACTGGGTCGCCCCAGCCACTCTGGGTGGCTCCTAACAAAATATTAAAGCACAATAAAACATCAACCATTAAAAAAACTTCCCTATACAGGGCAGCCTTCCCTGGAAGCGAAGATTTGCCACGAGAGGGGCATTTCGTCTGCTGCCAATGGAGCCACAGAAAAGCAGCAACCCCACTCCTCCTGTGGGCTTTCTTTCTTTCTTGTTCTCTGTGGACCAACTGCTCTGCAGAGCTCTGTACAAGTTCTGAAGCCAAGCCCAGGGACACTTTTTAATTTTCACATTCGAAGGATGCACTCTTGCTAAGTACGACACGAGGATTTTGTCAGATCGGTTTAGCAAGCCATCCCTTTGTTCGCCACACAGAGCTCATACGTTTGTAGAGCAATGGGATCCCCTCCCCGTTTCAAGCACTAATAACATCCCTAATTAGGTGTTTCAAAAGTTTGACTTTTGTTTCAGACCACCATTCATTTGGGGGCTTTATCCCTTAATCACCCTCAGTGGTCAAGCTGATCTGCTATAGCCAGCAGAGAACTGTGCATGAGAAGGGGGGGAGGAATAAACCCCTCATATTTGGGACCAGCCTTTTATTTAATTTTTGTTCCTTTCCAGCTTTGCACCTTTGAGACAAACTTGATTCATTTTTTTTAAATAAAAAAGCTCTTTTCTTAAAAGGTTGTTTGAACTCGAAGCTCAAGCGCTGTTGGTATTCATACTGTACCTATTCTGCACATTATTTGGGGCCAAGCTTTGAAGTTTTCTATGTCTCCTGGGTATTCCAGATAATTCAATTCGTTGTGAGACGAGAACACAGAAAAGGGGGGGGGTGGCAGGAAAAAAATCCGTTTGCATCATCATATAAGTTGGCTAAGGTTTGAAGTGTGAGGAACTTCATACTTTTCATTTTTAATAAAGGAATTTCCTCTGGTTGCAAGTGGAAGGTGCAAGAGGTGAGGGAAAGCACTGCCGATCATAACTGGCCTCTTTTTTTACAAAATGAAAAGAGAAGCTTTCTTTCCGTCCCCACATTTTGGCATAGGACACAAGGCATTTAGATGGTACTTGTGTGGGCATGTTATTCTTCTTGCGATGCTCGCTAGCAGTTCAGGCACAGAGGAGATACACAAAAATGTAGGAAACTGTATTATATTGAATCAGGCCATTGGTCCACCAAGCCCAGCATGGTCTATGCTGGAGTGAAGATACTCTTCAGGGGCTATTTTTCCATCTTGACATGGCAGGGATTAGGCTCCACCTACCCCATAGGTGCCAACTCCCAGATTGAAAAATCCGGGATCGGCACCGGAAGTCACGCTGCGGCCATTTTGGAACTGGGCAGAGCAGCACCGGAAGTCACTTCTACTCATGCTCTGCCCACTTCCAAAATGGCCGCAGTGCCAAAAATCGCTTCTGCGCATGTCCAGAGACTCCAGACATGCGCAGAAGGAGCCTCCCCGGGCCGGTAAGAATCCAGGGGATTTACGGGGGTTTTAAAAATCCGGGCTGCCAGCGGGAAACGGCTGGGAAAACGGGGGTTTCCTGGGGAATACGGGAGACTTGGCAGCTATGACCTACCCCTGAGGTGGAGTGAAGCAGCCGCCTAAGGCAACATAAGCTCCTCAAATGGCACACCTGTGGGCACCCTGCCCATCCCACCACCTCTGCTACCAGCACTGGTACTGATTTCCCACAAGATCTCACTGAAATCTCATGGGATCTAATGGAGAACTCACTGGAAATCAGCACCAATGCCAGCACCACTTCTCCGCCAGAGGTGGAGTCGTCAGGGCGGGGTAGTGAGGCATGGCTCCAGCAGAGCAGGGCGGTGGCACTTCCTGTTTCACCTCAAGTGGTGAAATGGGACACGCCAACCCTGACAGGGATTCACAACATGCATTTAGAATGGTACCCAACATTCATGGCTCCCCCCCCCACAAGAATTATGGGATTTATGGGAATTACAGGAGTTGAAACAATTCCCAAGGGGGTTCAACTGTCCCTCTTCACAGGGAGCTCTGGGAATTGTAGGTCAGGGAGGGGAATAGAGGTTTCCTAACAACTCTCAGTACGCTTCCCATAATTTTTTGGATGAAGTCATGTGTATTTAAGTGTATGGTGTGAACATGGCTTGAGGTACAGTCTTTATCATAGCAAGCATGAGCATTAACCTTTTGAAGGAGATCTATATGTATATACAGAGGCACCAACTTCTCTAGTTGACTGAGGGGCCCCAGTGCAATGTCCTGATGTCGTCCATGCGATGTCGTGCAATGTCCTGACCTTGCGCATGCAGTATCGCAAGGAGCCAGGGGTGGAGTAGAATGCCCTTTGAACATCGAGGAGGCCCAGTCCCCTCAAAAAATACATGTAGGGATAGAAACTGCCTTGGCTGCTAGGAGCTGGTGCCTGTGTGTGTGTGTGTGTGTGTGTGTGTGTGTGCGCGTACGCATGTGTGTATTCTCCTAGGCTGGTATAATAACAGTATGACACTGGTGAATGTATCACCTGTCAAGGACATGTTGCTTCTTTCAACTGCTCTTTTGAATGGAGGGTGGGGGGATGCCTGTCACCATCTTTCCTGGAAAATATTCATTTGAAAATGGCCTCCCCAAGCTAGTGCTCTCTAGATGTTCTGGTCAACTCCCATCATTACCAGTCAGCATCAGCTGGTGGAGGGCAAATATGGTAGGTGTCTTGACAAAACGCCAGCTATCTCTTATTAACATTGCCTGTTCCCAGGCTTGCCTTCCTCCTATGTTGCTTGGCCTACCAGTGTTTTGGTGGTCAGCAGACAGATCTGAAATTTGAAGGAAGTGCTGTGGTACCACTTACAAAATGACTGCAACGAACAGGGCATAACACAAAATGCATGTCAGGAGATGTGGCCTAAAATCGACACCTATGGGGCATGACATAGCACATAACAGCTGCCATACCTAAAAGCATAAAATGCAGAATTGCAATAATATGCATGCTAAGCAACATTGCATTAAAATGTGTACAGTCATACCTCGGGTTGCGTTAGCTGCGGGTTGCGTATTTTCATGTTAAGTACTCAGCGGACTTCCGGGTTCCACCGTATGTGTGTGCGCAGAAGCGTTCTGCACGCTTCACGTGTGAGCAGAAGCACTCTATCGGTGCTTCGCACATGCACTCTATCGCCGCTCTGGATATGTACTTTTCGGGGTGCGAATCACCCCGGAACGGATCAGGTACGTATTCAGAGGTACCACTGTATAGTAGGAGAAATTCACACTAAAAACTGGTGAATTTTCATGAGAACTTAAAAATAAAATAAAATTATTGGTGTGCAAATGTGGAGAACTGAGGTTAAGTACGAGAAAACAAGAAACTGGGCACAACTGAAATCAATAGATAGCCCTATCCCTAGGAATCGGGTAGAGATACGTGCAAAGAATTGATTGCTTAGGGACTTATTGAAAACATGCATAAAAGGTAAAGGTGTGTGCTTACAGCAGGGCCAGCTTCTGGTGGTTTGGGGCTAGAAAACTCTTAAAGGTTTTCTTTGTAATTATATTGTGCGTTGGTACATATTCTGCCAAGCAACACTGTTGTAAAGCGAACCTATGTATTTTTCCTCCAGTTCAAGTGTTAGACCTTGGGATATTTGTGTTTGTGCAGGGCCATCTTAAGCATATCTGGCGCCCTGGCACCTTGGTGTGAAGATCCCTCCAGCATTCCCCCCCCCCCCGTTTCCCAGCGCAGCTGTCTGGCAGGTGCAGCGCGGCGCCCCCTGGCAGCCTGGTGCCCTGGTGCATTGTGCCACCCAGCCTTGCCTTAGGGCTGGCCCTGTGTGTGTGTGTGTGTGTGTGTGTGTGTGTGTGTGTGTGTGTGTGTGTTGAGTTGTTTTCTTCAGTTCCTGCTCAAGCTGTGCTATGGGGGCACAGATAAGTTCTGTTCGTGTTTCATGCTGAAATCCCACATCTCAGTCATCAAACACATGCAGTGTGTACGGGGTTGGGGCGGGGGGGGGGGAGCTGGTGGCAGCGGCATGTCTCTTTTTAATTTTTTTTTTTTTACCTAGTTAATGTTTTCTGATGTTGCACTTTGAGGCAATTCATATTTGTGTTATAATGAGCCTGGCATCTGCCATAATGACATCTGTTGCAGCAGAGTGAGACAAGATAAGACATAAATCATTACTATTTTCTTGGATTCCAGTGTGAAACTTGGAGATACCAACAAATGCTCCACTGGCTTGAATATTTCAGTCTTGAAACAGCCAGGCAAGTTCGCCCTAAACAAAGGGATTTGCTATTACCATGCTTTAGAATGCCTGATTTAAAAATGAAAACGAAAGAGACAGATATACAGTATAGATACACAGGCATACTGTTTGTGTGCTGGCGTGAATTGATGTATTTCAAACACGGCACAATGGAGCCAGACTTATGCAAATTAGTCCCCCTCACCCTGTAAAACCGAACCAGGAAGAGTAGCAAAGGGAGATGGCAAGGAGAGTGAGAATTCTGGACTGTACCACACCACAAACAAGCCAGGGTTTGTATTCAGCACCAGAATGGCCAGAAACCACCACGCCCAATAGGGGTGTTGCCCCTGGCACCGCAATGGGCTGTCACCCACACCTACGCTGGCTACAGCAAGACCTATGCCAAGAACTCTCACCTGAAGGTGCACCTGTGGATCCATGCAGGGTGAAAAAGAAGTCAAAATTAAAATTATGACAGAACCTACTGCCTGAGCAAAGAGGCCCCTGCCCAGAGAGAGAATCTCATCTGCCACAGGATGGGTACTCAGCACCCTTTTCTGATATTTTGAATTACTATGACTGCATTGAATTCAGGGCTATATTTTCTAGAAAAATAAGTGCCGGAACTCACATTGAACACCTGCCTCGTTGTGTTAGAATGGCAATGGCGCCCACCTGAGGGGTGCCAGAACTGAGTTTCGGTGAATTGTGCCTGGGGTGGGGGAAGCCCGGATTGAATTGTATTAATCATTTTGATGAATGATTTCTGATATTTTGAATTACTATGACTTTATTGAATTGTATTAATCATGAATTTGTTGCTGTTTGCTATGTTTATGTAATTGTGCTTAACAGTATAGCGATTGTGATGTTTGTTGTTTTTTAGTGGTCTTGTGGTCATTGTCAGCCGCCTTGAGCTCAGCATTTGTCGTTGGAAAAGTGGAATATAGATAGGAAAATCAAAATCAAATGTCAGAATACTCCCCCAATTTGTTCATTTTTGAGCTGCTGTGTCACATAAACTGGCAAAACCACACGAGAGCTATGCAAAACATCCCCCCCCTGGTGTGCTTTTATTAGATGCAGGAAGCTATCTAGTTTGAAAATAAGACCGTACACCTATAGTAGTCTAAGGACATGGTGCATAGAAGTTGTATGGCAAGCTTCCTTGACCTGGTGCCATTCAGATACTTTTGACCACAACCAGGGCCGGCCCTATGGCCAGGCTGGGTGGCGCAGGGTGCCGGGGCGCCCACCAGCCATGGAGCTGCGCCCCCGGCAGCCGCGCTGTGCGCTGTGCCCGCCTGCCCACTCGCCGGCCCGGCCGCGCAGCTCCGCCCACCCACTGTGCTGGGAAATAGGGCGGGGGCACCGGAGGGATCCGTCGCACCACGGCGCCAGGGTGCCAAATATACTTAAGACGGCCCTGACCACAACTCCCATCAGCTCCAGTCAGCTGACTGGGGTGATGGGAGTTGTAGTTTAACCACATCCAGAGGTCATCAGATCAGGGAAGGCTGCATTATTCCCTGGTTAACACATTAGGATTCCATTTTTTTAATGCTCCCCACCCCCTATATTGAGAAAAGCAACTCATTGGAAATAAAACAACACTAACCCAAACCTGGCAAATGGAAGGGGAAGAAATGGAGGCAGTGAGAGATTTTACTTTCCTGGGCTCCTTGATCACTGCAGATGGTGACAGCAGTCACAAAATTAAAAGACGCCTGCTTCTTGGGAGAAAAGCAATGACAAACCTAGACAGCATCTTAAAAAGCAGAGACATCACCTTGCCAACAAAAGTCCGTATAGTGAAAGCTATGGTTTTTCCCAGTAGTGATGTATGGAAGTGAGAGCTGGACCATAAAGAAGGCTGATCGCTGAAGAATTGGTGCTTTTGAATTATGGTGCTGGAGGAGACTCTTGAGAGTCCCATGGACTGCAAGAAGACCAAACCTATCGATTCTTAAGGAAATCAGCCCTGAGTGCTCACTGGAAGGACAGATCGTGAAGCTGAGGCTCCAATACTTTGGCCACCTCATAAGAAGAGAAGACTCCCTGGAAAAGACCCTGATGTTGGGAAAGATGGAGGGCACAAGGAGAAGGGGATGACAGAGGACGAGGTGGATGGACAGTGTTCTTGAAGCTACAAACATGAGTTTGACCAAACTGTGGGAGGCAGTGGAAGACAGCATGCTATGCCTGGCATGCTATGGTCCATGGGGTCACGAAGAGTCGGACATGACTAAACGACTAAACAACAACAACAACCCAATCCTAGCTGTGTGCTTTCTATTTACAGGGACTTGTTTATTTACTGATTAATTTTCAAATAAGGAAGCGTTCAGATTTCCATACCACACTCACAGTCTGAACTGGTATAGCCCTTTCTATCATATCAGGACTCTACAACTCACCCTGTTTGTTTTAATAGTCCAGGACTATAAGACAGATACAGTAAAAAGACTACAGTCAATGACTAAATAGAGCTGCCAAAAGAAAAACAAACAAGTACCAGTTTGCAGGAGTTGTTTGTCTGCAAATGTCACATGGATTAAAGATTTCTGTCCATTCTGCAGTCTGGGAATCATCCAAAAAAGGGATCAGCAGACCAGCCTATTAACAGCCTGCGCCCGTTTTTGCATGTGGTTATTCTTAACTCAGTTTTGTCCCATTTCCTCATTGATCTCTGGTATTGTTTTTCTAAAAGTAATCTATATGAAGATTAGTATTTAAATATGCATTTTGCTACGTATCTTTAAATGCATTTTGTCCCACAAAATTCAGAGAGGTGCGGAATCTGAAAGACAATGACTTTCAGATCTTGTCATAGTCCAAAAGGTGCAAATCGGGTTGGCTTGCTTTAAAAATGCAGACTGCATGAAATTCTTCTCCATCCAGCTATCCAAACGTTCAAACTGTGGGACACCTTCACAGCAACTTATTGTAATTACTTTCCCCTTCTGATCAAGGGCTGGGGAAAACAATCGCTCAGCAAAAGAGATGTTGGCGATTTACAAATTCTAACCCCGTATTACCAAAAAAAGCAGCTGTTGGCTTTATCAAGCAATCAAATGTGGATTATGGTACGGCTCATACTGTTTTTAATTTTAGCTTATTTGCCTAATTGTCTTGTCTCAGCACATTTCATTAACTTAGGTGGCTCCTAATAATGGGCCCCCCTCAAAAGGTGCAGAGGTTTGCTGTAACACTCTTGGCTTCTGATTTCAGCACTGCCATTGCAATCTGATTTGACCTCGCAAACCATGGAGGGCCAGATACCCACCATGCTATTTTTATTTTGCTCCTCGGATACCGGGGCTCTTAATATTTAACAAAAGGTATTAATATTCCCGATGCATCTGGAATTAGTGTTTCGCCTTCACGATGGAGAAAAGAAACAACAGGGATGGTACAAGTGTATTTATCGGAACCAAGTCTGCCTAACATATTGATTTGCATTCTGCAGCAGAGCTGAACAACACCGAGGCTGCAATCCTACATCCGCTTACCAGGGAGTAAGCCCCATTGAACTCAGTGGGGCTTATTTTTAGGGGACATGCATAGGATTGCATTGTAAAGTAGCAAGTCCAAAGCAGATTCTGATGGAGATGGAAAGCCAATGAAAACCTTCACATTACTTCTCTGCATTGAGCAAATGAATGGCATCAATGGAAGCAATACATGGAAGAGACCATAAATGATACAGCAAGAGACTGTCGGTTTGGGTAGCAAGTCATTTTGCAAGAAGGTTTTACAAGAATGCCACTTGGGGGAGGGAATGGAGTCTATATGCCCAGAGAAGAATTCCAGAAAGGTCTTAGTCACCATTGATTTACTTTCTTATCTTTTGAGCTGGCCTTGGGCCATGTTGTAGTCAGGGCTGTCTTAAGTATATTTGGTGCCCTGGCGCCGTGGTGCAACGGATCTCTCCGGCGCCCCCGCCCTGCCCCATTTCCCAGTACGGCGGGCGGGCGGAGCTGTGCGGCCGGAGCTGCGCGGGCGGGCAGGCGCCCTGGCGCCCTGCGCCACCCAGCCTGGCCATAGGGCCGGCCCTGGTTGTAGTCAAGGGTGAAGTTTGTGCTGTAGACTAAGAGACACCACCAGGAAATTAGAGAATGCACTGTGTGTGTGTGTGTGTGTGTGTGTGTGTGTGTGTGTGTGTGTCTAGTTTGAGTAAAGCTTTATACCCCAACCTTGTAACCATCACAATGAGGAGGAGTAAGGACAAGCACTCCTCCTCTGTTCTTCATGACTTCCTCTGTCATCCTCCAAAAGCTGGAGGGATGACTGCTGCGGCAGAGTCTCTTCTACTCAAGCAGGCTACCTGAACATTTTAGAACTTAGGATCCTCAATCATAAGGTGATTCTACCCAAGTAAAGCATAAATTATCTCTCCAACTCCAGGGGAGTGATGGGGACAGTGATGGAGCAGGGAAGCTGCCATTCTCTCTCATCACATGAAGGGGTTTTAGAATGCCCTATTAGGGCTATTTGACTGTAGGGCAGTACCATTTTTCATCTTTGAAATACTTCCTCTAATGCGGTGGCTCACTAATTCAGTATTAGTCAAGAGTTCTACAGTAAGTACCAAACTGAAGGTATGACTTGCCTCTTCCATTTGAAGATGAGATCTTTCAAAGAGGTTTATAGTCCAATATGGGTTGCAGACTCCAATGGTAAATCTAAGCTGAATTGACCTATGCCATTTTGTTTTTATTTCACGTATTGTCAAAATGTAGTACATTTGGAAGCGAAATTACAAACACCAGGTGCTATGCAACCCTTGGCTTTCATGAAATGATTCCAATGATAATTTGATAATGGGTTTGTGTGTAACTCCGGTGTATATTATACTAAAATGTTTAAACAAATAAGCAATCTTTTAAAACAAAGTTCCATGTGGAAATGAACACTGCAAAGACTAAAACGGGATTTAAAATAAAATAAAATGCATTCCTCCCCATCTCCATCAAAATATGAATATGTTTAATTGGCTTTCAAAGGTTTTTCTGTTCTTCCTTTTCAAATTTGCAAGAAAGAATGTTGCTTGGGTTGATAATCCATTGGTATTTTATGATTCCTCAGTGATTGATACAAGCGAGATGTCTTATCCCCAGGAAACGTCCATGTCTTAAATAGCTTTGAAGCATTAGGAAATGAATGCCTTTTCTGTTAAGAAATCATATGCTGGTTCACAGCTTTCTACTGCTGAAACCAAAGCATATAAAGCAGTTCTTACTTAGTGTTCAAGGAGAAATACAAAGGAATTTAAATGATAGGCTGTACAGGAAAATTCTGGCGATGTTCCTGTGCCATTGATGTGAGAGAAGGTTTCATGGCATTTCCATTTGATAAGACAAGCTGTTGTGGATATATATTTTGTCATTTTGTCTCTTTGGATACCAAAGGAAAGTATTCAGATACTTACAGTGAGATGAGGTATCTGAAGAAGTGTGCATGTACACGAAAGCTCACACCAATGACAAATTTAGTTGGTCTCCAAGGTGCTACTGGAAGGAATTTTTAAATTTTGTTTCGACTAGGGCAGACTAACACGGCTACCTACCTGTACAGTGAGATGAATTAAGGTTAAGTAAATGCCTGGAGGGGACAAAATCAATACAGTGGTGCCTCGGTTTACAAACACAATTGGTTCCGGAAGTCTGTACTGAACCTGAAGCGTACTTTCCCATTGAAAGTAATGGAAAGTGGAGTAATCCGTTCCAGACGGTCCGTGGAGTACTTAAACTGAAGTGTACTTAACCTGAAGCGAACTTTCCCATTGAAAGTAATGGAAAGTGGATTAATCTGTTCCAGAAGGGTCCGCAGAGTACTCAAACTGAAGCCTACTTAACCCGAGGTATGAGTGTAATTGGTTCCGGAAGTCCGTACTTAACCTGAAGCATACTTAACCTGTAGCGAACTTAACCTGAAGCGAACTTTCCCATTGAAAGTAATGGAAAGTGGATTAATCTGTTCCAGACAGGTCTGCGGAGTACTTAAACTGAAAATACTCAAACTGAGGCGTACTTAAACCGAGGTATGACTGTACATAATTCATTTCCCCCAAAATGCCTAGCATCATGGCCGCTTGTAGCTAGGCTTTCAATCAAATCATAGTGAAAATTAAGGAAATCTGCCTTCCTCCTTCCCCTTTCTTCCTTACACACTAGTCTTTTAACTTCCAGTTTGTATTATTGTACTTCTGCTGCTATTCAGAAGCATGGTGAATAAGGAAAATACAGGCGGATACATATAAATTATTGCAGTCGGTATAAATGCTATATAGAGAAAGAGCTTGTGCAAAATCCACTTCTCCTAGCTTGGAAACAGCCCACATGTGAGCAGAAAGGTTTTCCAGTAGTGGAAAGGCACAGCTGAGTTGGGGGACCATTACCACATATCAACAAGAAGTTGACATTTGGAGGTTTTCTGGAATCATCAACTTGCCATCCTCAGCTCCTAAGTCAACATCCAAGATGGCAAAGGAGAAAAGTTAAGTAATCTTCTACACAGTTTCGGGAACCCGTTTGATTAGTTTCATCACAAGCAAACAAGCAAGATAGTCTCAATATCACTTCTACACATTAATTAATTAATTAAGTAATTAAATTCCTGGTAGGTCATTCACATCTTCTGTAAAAACAACAACAACCCACACAGGGCCGGCCCTACGGCAAGGCTGTGTGGGGCAGGGCGCCAGGGCGGCGGGCTGCCGGGGGGGGGGGCACCATGCTGCTGCGCCCACCAGACAGCCACGCTGGGAAATGGGGCGGGGGGCGGGTGCCAGAGGGATCTTCGCACCATGGCGCCAGATATGCTTAAGACGGCCCTGAGCCCACATCTGCTTATAAACTCAATTGTTGCAGAGACAGATTAGCCCATTTTGGAATTTACCTTCCAGTCAGGCTGACACATGCAGGATGCCAAACCAAAGCACCCCACAGTTGTGTGGAGTCTAAAATCGGATAAAAGTGATTTTTGTCAGTAGCCACACCTCTGTAGGAATGTATGAATTATTATTATTATTATTATTATTATTATTATTATTATTATTATTATTATTGTTATTATTATTAGGTGTAGTAGTAGTAGTAGTAGTAGTATGCTGCCCATCTGACTGGCTCCCAACAGAGTGTTAAAAACATGATAAAACATCAAATACAGTATTAAAAACTTCCCTAAGCAGGGTTGCCTTCAAAAGTCTTCTAAAAGTCAAATAATTTTGTATTTCCTTGACATCAGATGGGAGGGTGTGCCTATTGAGAAGGCCCTCAAACTCATTGAGATGAGTAGATCACATTATGCAGAGTTTTAAATTGAGATTCTTGTAGACTTAGGAGGTCACAGAGTAGTCATCCTGATACATGGAGCTGATAGTGGGCTGGGCTGGCAGCAATGGTTCTCCCAATAGCTGAGTCACTGATGCATACCAGGAGGGGGTGGGGTGAGATGGCAGGCAAGTTGGCATGGTGCAAACATACCAGCAGGAATGCCACCACCTTACCCTACCCCACCCTACAGTCCGCAACTGTAGGTGTGTGTGTGTGTGTGCGCGCACGCACGCATATGCATATATACAGAGAGGGACAGATGCGCGCGCGCACACACACACACACGTACCAGAAATGATGTACAAACAACCAATTTATACAACTAAAGCTTCAATTCTATGGCGCAGTTTCAGAGGAAGGAATGGACTCAAAAGCTAATTTGACTGAATAATGCAAGGATCTACAATATTTAACATGCTTGCTCTTCTTTTTCACTGCAGGCCACTACAGCCAAAGTAGCTACAAAATTAGAATCTTAAAAGTAATGAAACCAATTTTATTGGTGAATCAAGAGTGCTCAGTATGGAATTGCTGTCACCTGAATCTATTCAGAAGTGTCATTTTCACTTATCATTATGATTTTACTCAGGAGACTTGAGGACTAAAATCTAACTTTTCATGTTTGATAAATCATAGTAATATTCTCCACTATTTTAACCTTTTCATTATTCTGTTGTTTGATTGGCTACTTTGACGACACGTTCCACATCCTTCCTTTTTTATGGCCCCTCTAACCTATGAGGCAGTGAATGGAGATGAACCACCAATAAAGACAAAAGGGATTGCAAAGGTTAAAGGGCTAACATTTTTGCAAAATATATCACAAAACACACTGTATGGCAGTTTTGACAGCTAATCATGGTTAATGGATTTGCCTGGAAAACTGGACATTGTGGGGGCTTCCTTCACTGAATGCCTTTTACAGGCAAATACTGACATCGCGGGTCGCCATCCAGACCACATTAAACACTTTCAAGTCCTATTGATTTCAATGAGGCTGTCCAAGGTATGCATAAATCTGCCCTATTGAAATCAGTGAGACGGACTAAATCATGGCTATAGGAATTGGCAGAAGGTGGCAGAAAATATTTATTCTTCCCCTGTAATACCCATTGAAAGGAATGGTTAACATAAGCATGGACCTAAGTGAAACCAGCTCAAAGCCCATACTCAAGTTTCTTGAGAGTGAGTCCCATTGAACCCAGTGGCCTTGTTTTTGAATTGACATGTATATGATTGTCATAGCTGCCAAGTTTTCCCTTTTCTCGCGAGGAAGCCTATTCAGCATAAGGGAAAATCCCTTAAAAAAAGGGATAACTTGGCAGCTATGATGATTGTGTGACTTTTAGAGATGAGTGTAGGCAGGTATTTAGGGCAGGGTTGGGGAACCTGTGACCTTCAAGATGTTGCTTGACTACAACTCCCATCATCCCTTGCCATTGGCCATCCTGGCAGGGTCTGATGGGAGCTCGAGTCCAACAGCATCCGGAGCGCCGCAGATTAATCACTCCTGGTTCAGGAGCTTATATTCTTGAACTATATCATTTTTAAAACTGCAGGCCATGATGGCATTCTTTTGAATGCTGCACCTTTAGTGATTCATTTGCTGCTTTTACAGGATGCTAAATATATATGAATAAGAAGCATAACTTTATAATTAGGCGGAATGCTATGCATGCAATCTATATAATAGATGCCACTTTCCAGATTGCGGTGCCCTTTTAATTCCCTGCATGATATTCCGGCCTGAAAGGCACTAATAGAGATGTTCCACTGTTGAAAAGAAAAGTGAGGAAAATCAACATCTAAAACTTGGTAAAGTCCTCCTGGGTAGTAAAAGGTCTTTGTTCCGCAGATTGTTCTCCCACAGAGAACCCAAATTCCCTTTTAGCCTTTACCGTTGATTCTCACGCTGCTGAAATATTATAATCAAAAGCTCTTTGCCACCTTGTGTTGGAGCCACTATAGTCAAAATCTTTTTTTATTTAGTGAGAAACTCTGTTGCTATCCAAAATTAGAGATGAAAGGAGTCCAAATGTCAAATGAACATTCAGCAGTTTAAGTGTTATCTCTCCCCCCCCCTCTTTTTTATCATTACAAGAGTAAATGGAACAGGGGGGAAGATAACTGCAATGATTAAAGAGGAACAGAGGAACTGATGGTTTCCACTGCGAGTTGTTTGGGTATGTATCATATACTATCAAAAGTCTCTGATCACTTTGTTACCCCCACACCAACACCCCCCCCCCCATTTCTCTACGTGGATGGGTGCTGTAGTTTTAGAAAAACTGATCTGCGTACTTCGGCAGGAATACAGGGTTTTCCAGAATCAGGCATCTGTTCCTTCTTCTAAAAAAGCAACAAGGTTTTAAGATGTCGGCTATTCGCACTATCAAAATAGTTTATTACTGTTTGGCCAACGAGGCCTAATGCACAGACACCCACTCTCATACTAATATGCACACCATAAAGCAAAAATAAGCCTCAAACATTCCCTCACAAAAGTGTGCACGCGCAAAAATCACCTATCAGACTATGGAGTGCAGGATGCATATCTGTGTGGTGATGTGAAACTGCTGTTGTGGCAAGAAACTTCCCTGCCTTCTTCTACCATGGCACAAAGGTGTGTGGTAAAGTGTTTTTTTCTGGGTACCCCGGAGGTACTCAAGGGTACACAGTGCAGACACTTTTTTCTCCCCAAAAATGTTAAAGGTGGGACACTTACTGTAACCATGGTAAGTACCAGCACCTTTTTTCTAAAAAAAGAAAAGAAAAAAAGAAACCCACTGTGATGCAGCTCCTTGCTGAGGGTGCAAGGGACCCTAGCTACACCTCTGCTGGTACCCAGCCTGAACGTCACCAAGCACCCAGCCTGAGCCCCACTTCGTGTCAACAAAGAGCACCAGAGAGGTGCGGAAACTCAAGTGTATGGTCTACTCTGGTCACATAGGCCTCAACTACATTGGCAAAGAAAAATGGCTTTATCTGCATTGTTTATGCACTCTAACACTCTGACACCAGAGGACGGGGCGGGGTATAAATAATAAATTATTATTATTATTATTATTATTATTATTATTATTATAGGACAGGATCACACTTCAAAATGACCTTAACAGATTAGACAACTGGGCCAAAGCAAACAAGATGAATTTTAACAAGGAGAAATGTAAGGTACTACACTTGGGCAAAAAAAATGAAAGGCACAAATACAGGATGGGTGACACCTGGCTTGAGAGCAGTACATGTGAACAGGACCTAGGAGTCTTGGTAGACCACAGACTTGACATGAGTCAGCAGTGTGATGCAGCAGCTAAAAAAGCCAATGCAATTCTGGGCTGCATCAATAGGAGTATAGCATCTAGATCTAGGGAAGTAATAGTACCACTGTATTCTGCTCTGGTCAGACCTCACCTGGAGTACTGTGTCCAGTTCTGGGCACCACAGTTCAAGAAGGATACTGACAAGCTGGAACGTGTCCAGAAGAGGGCAACCAAAATGGTCAAAGGCCTGGAAACGATGCCTTATGAGGAATGGCTTAGGGAGCTGGGTATGTTTAGCCTGGAGAAGAGAAGGTCAAGGGGTGATATGATAGCCATGTTCAAATATATGAAAGGATGTCATATGGAGGAGGGAGAAAGATTGTTTTCTGCTGCTCCAGAGAAGCGGACACGGAGCAATGGATTCAAACTTCAAGAAAGAAGATTCCACCTAAACATTAGGAAGAACTTCCTGACAATAAGAGCTGTTTGGCGGTGGAATTTGCTACCAAGGAGTGTGGTGGAGTCTCCTTCTTTGGAGGTCTTTAAGCAGAGGCTTGACAGGCATATGTCAAGAATGCTTTGATGGTGTTTTCTGCTTGGCAGGGGGTTGGACTGGATGGCCCTTGTGGTCTCTTCCAACTCTATGATTCTATGACACCAGATGGCACTGTGGAGTTCTGTTTTTGCTAACCCGATTTCTCATACAAAGTTTGCAATGCGTTTAACTAAAACGCTTCTTTGATGTGCTTTGATGTGTCTAGATCAGGGGCATAGCTAGCTGCTCCGGCACCCAGAGCGGCAGAGGCGGGGGCAACCTGCCCACAGGGACGGGGCGGTGATCCGCCCAGGGGGTGGCATGGTGAGCTGCCCACAGAGTCCGCCTGGTGGCTGCCGTTTCAGGCAGCGCAGGGGCTCGAGCCACTGCGTCACTCCCAGGAGAGACGCATGGCTTGAGTGCTCTGCAGGCCAGGCCCTGAGGTAAGTGCCGACCCCTGTGGTTTGCCATTTTGTCACCCCCTCAAGGATGACACCTGGGGCAGCTGCACCCCACACACCTTCGTTCCTGGGCCCCTGGTCTAGATCCAGCCTTAGTCATACCATACATTAAAAGCATTGGATGCCGACCAACACATTTGCTTCATTTTCCAGACAAACAGGGAGATTGTTATATTCCTTGAAAATAGCCTGAAGCAGCACTCAAAGCACTATACAATGAATATGATGCAAGAGAAAGAGCAGAAATTTTGATGTAGTCGAAGGATTTTTGTAGGATCAACATCAGGCTTCCTCAAACTCGGCCCTCCAGATGTTTTCAGACTACAATTCCCATCATCCCTGACAACTGGTCCTGCTAGCTAGGGATCATGGGAGTTGTAGGCCAAAAACATCTGGAGGGCCGAGTTTGAGGAAGCCTGTTCTACATCATATAAATGCTGTATGGAACAGAGAAGCAATGACTGGCACTGAGCAGTGTGTATATATATCTATATCTCAGCTCTCTCCATCCTACAAATATTTCGAATCAATAAAGAAGCTAGAGGATCTGTATTCTGTACCCTGCAACTGTATCCTCCATCCTTTCCCTTTCATCTCTAAAAAGCTGTGATGTTGAGCACCAGGTTTGAGGTGCCAGGTAGAATTAAACACGTCTCAGGGGAATCTGCCTTTGAAGTGGCAGGCACTAAATGGTTCTTACCAGGCGTAAGTGTGCTGTGTGTCATCGGCTTTCATAGCTTTGGCGTGTCACCTGTTAGGATCCCTTATTTCTGCGTGTCAATTTTATTTAGCAGAGGGTAACCTGTCAGGACGTTGACAGCAAAAGCTGTTCACTGGTAGTCGCTGGTGGATCATAGTGACATGACTACGAAAGAATAAGGCACCTTGCAATTCCTGGTAGACCCTTTGCCCCCTTTTAAGTGTACGGGCTCTCAGTTTTACTGAATTGATGGTTATATTTTGATTACCCCTGTGCTGAGCGCCGTAATGTGGCTGGTGATTTCAGTGACCTGTCTCAGCTTGATGTAAATCAAGGAGGGCTAGATTCCATTAGCAGTTACTTCTCAGAATAAAACTACTCCTCCAGTAGCTAATGCCTTCAGACATTTGCGCATCTTCAGGAGGTTCATTTGCGATGCGTTTGTTTTATGAATTATGGCATAAACACAATGAATTCCCTTTTTTTAACAATATTTTTTTCCCCTTCTCAATGTGCTCTCTTTCTTTTCTTTTTTAAAAATGTGTAAAATGTGTAAAACCAGCAAATCTATTTAAAAGCAAGAAAATTTTCTGAATTGTGAATGCAACAGTTTAATGTTTAGGCAAGTCTACCCCCAGATATGCAATTATACTATATATATGTGTGTGCACACACTTTCAAGAACTGTGGGATTTATTTATATTTTGATCATTTTATTACATCTTCTGTTTTTAAGGCCTGTTTTCATGACTATTGTTTCATGAATATTGTATACTATTTTATGTGAACTACTTAGAGGTTTCTTTTTATTAAGCAGTATAGAAGCATGGCTAAATAAAGAACTAAATGATGGAATTTGCTCACATCACAACTCTCTTTTGACACATCTCAGGTCAAACAGTTTTGCAAAGTTTTTTTAAAAAAGCATTTCTGCTTAGGCCCACAGTTTTAGGGACCATCCATAAAATACATCATTTTTTAAAAGGTCTTTTAAAGCCCCTACTTCTATTCCCTTGTGATCATTTCCTGGACACTTTGCTGCCTTCTTTGCTGCCTTGAAAATTCCTCCATTTTCAAAGATTTGCTAACACCTTTATGCATGACAAATTTCAGGAATGGTTCCTTAAACCCATAGGAAAACCAAGCAAATGATGGAAGGAATCCAAGTATGAACAAGGGATGAACAGATCAATGTGTTTCTAAATTATGGCAGTTTCAAAGGTGTTCATTCCTAACTCTCACCCATCTTATTTTTGCATTAATCAGAGCCTTTTTTTGAAAAAAATATGTTATTCATTATTTTTATTCATTGCTATACTCATTAAAATGACTCAAAGTGATTTACTTAAATTCTTATTTGAATATGTATTTTATTGCTTTCGAGTCTGTCAAAAAATACACAGCTAAATGTGTATTTTATCTCAGTGCATGCATTTCTAAATGTATTTCAGTGTACAATAAACATTCTGTAATATGTATTGGTGCAATTCTTGAGCCAAAAAGAAGCAATGCAAATTCCAAACAAGGGGTGGATTTAGACCCAGGTTAAAAACACTATAAATAACTCAGAAATTTAATCGTTACAACAAAAGGGGGAGCGGGAATCCTATGTAATAATCCATGTAAACTCCTTTTTGTTCTCTGGCCATCTGGTGTTGGATGTTTATAACACATTCAAAACGATTATTGTGGCGGATGTAGCTGAATCAAAAAGTCCATCCCAATCCACAAATGAGTCCATAAGGTGTGGATCAGATCAGTTCACATTGGAATCCACAGATATCAAAATACTTCATGCATCTTTCGTTACATGAAACCTCCTTTATACTGTATTGAAAAGAACAACCTGCTTGGAGTTACTATTTAATATTATATTTACTTTGAACAGCCCACCCAATGATACAATCTACATTCAGTGCCCTGTTTAAAACATATTTGAAAAGGAGAGTTCTAGCAAAGCCACAGTTATTACACATAGGCAGAAACAGATGTAAGTGAGAATTTACATGTACCCTGGATTCATGCACACAGAGCATATTTACAGTCAACAATTTGCAAGCTGAAATCCCATGCTCTTCTCATCACTTCATGCTACTACAGACAGTGGTTACCAATTTTACACAGAGAAGGGTGTAAATATTTGCTCCAAAAACAATAGGTGGCCTTATCAAGATTGTTGAAGTTCTTGATATTAGCTGATTAGGACTTGTGTGCCATAAAACTTAAGAGATTAAAAGAAACTCCTGGAAATATATTCATCATGCAAGGGGGGAAATAGGACTGTGTTTGGGGCATGATTAGCTGGTAATCAGTAAAGAACAAACTGATTATTAGCTGTTCAATTCTTGTCTGTCTTAGGGGATTCCTCTCCATGGCCTAATTAAACTGAGCTTGAAGCCCTCACATCTCCATTCAGTGGCAATTTCATTATAATATTCCATTCTTTTCATGAGATTTGCCTTTCCCCCCAGTTTAATCATATGTTTTGCATTTGTGTAACACCTTCCTTGATTAGTTTCTCGACAGGATTAGCTTCTGATAACCGCGTGACTTGCGAAGGAAAATGTCACACATAAGACTATCCAGATATTAACATTTATTATCGCCAATAGTGTTTTTCAAGTCAACATTTGTAAACCATGAGGATTTTTCACCTTTTCTGCTGTTAGACTCCATTGTTTTGAAATTATGCCAGATTATGGCATGTTTGTACAAAACACATGTAGCACATGTAGACCACACTCAACAAAATTATCCTTAATCTACAGATTTGAAGGAGCATAAAACTTATATATTTAATGCTATAACATTGCATGGAACATTTATATTTTAGTAGAAAACCTAAGGGATAGAAATAGACTACTACAGTATGTGCTATCCTGCTGCTATTTACTTTGAAGGAAGCTTACCCTGTAATGATGGTGATGAGTTTTTGTTGCTTAAAAAACTATTCCACTGTAATTAAACAGAAACCAGGGATACCATAAATCTAGCTGCCCTATATGACTGGATACAACAAGGGACTAAAGTCCCATATTAGTGGCAGCAGGTGTAAAGCAGCTTGGAACTGGCAGTGTGTAAAGCAGGAGGTTAACATTAGGGGGAGCCAGAGCCAATAAAAGTCATCTAATTCAAGTATTAACTCCATCTTCCTCTCTGCTGAGTTCTACAAAAGCAACAGTAAAACTAAGGAGAAAGAAGCTGACTGAAACTTGAATGCTGACCACACATGGTTGAGCCTAAGTTTCCATTCCAAGCCGGAGAAGAACTTTTGGGTGAAAGAGGTTAATTTACATTGCAGTCAATAACTTTGAGCTAGACAAATTCATATTCCAAACCAAATAACTGGTCGTTGGTGACATCACCATGTGTGAAACTAGCCAGAAGTTTGATTCAGCAGGAACCACTGAGAAATTAATAAAGCTGTAGTTGTACAACAGTAACAGGGAAAAATAAAAAGGCCTCTTCTGTGGAACTTTGCTGCTTGGGAACTAGAACTGGAAATTGAGTTTTTCTGGCAGTTTTTCCTCCTGGCTTCACACAGTGAGCCTTGGGATTGCAACAGAAATTATAACCATTGTAGCCAGACACAACTGTTGATCTCTCTCTCTCTCTCTCTCTCTCTCTCTCTCTCTCTCTCACACACACACACACACACACACACACACACACACACACACAAACACCCTTCCACCCTTATTCAGAACTGGGCTTGGCAAAGCAAACTATTTCCCAAAAATATGTGAAAATGCCTTGGTTAATTCCGAGCCCAATTATGACACCTTTTTTTATTCTGTTGTGCTCTTGCTAACCTTATTGGGAGAGCAATTGGGTAAAAATTCATGAATCTTCACTTTCATCTTACTGGTTCTATAACCATTTTAACTCTATCCCCTATATATTGCGAGGTTTATTAATTTTCAAATGCCCTGTGAACTATAAGGCCCTTTTCAGCAATGGTTTGCTGGGGGGTTCAATGGCTTCCCTAGTGAGGTGTGCCTGTCTCCATCAATACTGTATTAACTTTCAGGAGGAATTTGAAAACATTCCTGGTTACCCAGGCATTTGGTGGTTGAATAAAACTTTTCCTGGCAACCTCAAGATCATTGGATGGAAGCAGGTTTTGCGTGTTCAGACCCAGAAACCTCCCCCCTAAATAAACACACATTTGACTCAAATTTTAGTTTTGGTTTTGGCAAAACTTTAGTTAGGCCACAACTTTATTGATTACAGAATGTGAGTGGTTGCATATGCTCTGGTTCGACTAGCTCTCTACACCGTTGCAGGTAGCGCTGACCCAGAGCTCTATCATAGGTCAGCCAAGGGTGACCTACCTGAGATAGGTGAAAAGCCCAGGAACAGACTCTGTTCACACACACACACCCCCCCGATGCTCCCCTGGACTCAGGCACGGGCACAACCCCCTCTCGGGGGTTGACCAAAGCATTTGAGTCCCTGGCTTCCTTTAACAGAATACCCTTTACATAGGGATGGCGAGACCGTTCTCCCATCCCTATCACCTGAATCATCCAAGTGGGCAAAATTCCTCCCGTGCCCCTGTCCCAATGACAGACAACACACAACGGCGTAGCAAGGTCAATTGCAAAATGCCCTAAATAGAGGGAGAGGTGGGTGGGTGTTCCGATGCACAAGCTGAAAGAGGAAGCTCTGGGTCATGTGCATGGGTATATATAGGTCTCTGGATCCATTTAGACTGCACCCCATTGGCCAGATTAAACCCAGCAACGAGGGACCTACCAACCGGGTGTTGTGGCTATCTAATAGACCCACTCACGACCCGGAGGTCAGTCTCCAGGTCTCACCGCAACACGTGCCCTCTTTGAGGGAGGACACACTTTAATAGCAATTGCTTTTAGAATGTTTTAAACTGTAATGGAATTTAGATGTTTTTCATTGTAATTGTTTGTTTTGATCTGTTTTAGAATGTTACTGGTCCATGGGGTCACGAAGAGTCGGACACGACTAAACGACTAAACAACAACAACAGAATTTTACTGCCTTGGTTTAAAATTGAATATCCGTTTGCCACCCTGGGCTCCTTGTGGAAGATGGGGGTGGGGGAAGGGATATAAGTTCAATAAATAATAAGAAATGACATTGGTTTGATTTTGTAATTTTGGCAAGAAAGGAGTTAGAGCAGTTTGAAACTCCCATCGCATTGGGCAGGAATTAATACAGGAAACGGAAATGGAAAAAAGGAAATGGGAGTGGTCCTGTCTTTAACAGAACTCTCATCCTGAATAACTTTATTTAGTAGACATGCTCTGAAAATAGCCAGCTGTTGCGTGCACACACACACTCTCTCTCACACACACTCACTCACTCACACAGAGTGAGAGGGTAATATTCAGTCATCACAATGATCCCTTTGAAATCATTTAAACAACCTTATTGATTTTCCCTTGCTTGCCAATGTTTAATTCAAACAACTTCTAAGGAGTGCAAGCACCAGTGCACATAAATTACCAAGTGTTCTGGCTTCTTTCTCAATCTTTGACAACAAATGATTCAATTTCCAGAGACAAAAGTTAGCTTTCCTTTCCTTTTGATGTGGAGGGATGAACTGCAACTGCACTCAGAAAGCTGGCCTCCCACCGTAACTGGTGCGTGCAGGGGATTTCCTGTGCCCTGAGCTTGACCCGAGGAACTTCTAGACCAGCCTTGAAAGAAAAAGAGAGAAATCCACTATTAAGGCCCCATCTGCACTTTACATTTAAAGCAGTATAATACTGTACCAATTTAAACAGTAATGGCGTCCCCCAAAGGATTCTGGGAAGTGTTGTTGGTTAAAGGTGCTGAGGGTTGCCATTGTCTTCGTTGTGCAGCATTTATTATTGCAGCATTAACAGCTGTTGTAGTAGGTAGCAAGGCCGGCTCTAGGTAGACCCCCGGTGGAGCGGTGCGATAGGGCGCCGGGCCGGTAGGTAGGGCGCCGCACGGCAAAGCCGCACGGAAACCATGCTACGCCCTGCGAGGGCGGGGGCACTGGAGCGATCTCCGCCCCTCAGCACCAGGGTGCGCGACCTGCTCGAGACTGCCCTGGTAGGTAGACAGCTCAGTAAACATTAGGCCATTTGCTGGAATGTCTGCCTCACAACTTTCCACCTCTCCACTTTGATTCTTGCTTCCAGGCTAATTTACTGCAATGCACTCTGTTTTGGAGTTTCCCTTGAAAGCCACTTATAGATTCCAACTAATGTAGGATGTTGAAGCATGACTGCTCAAGGGCATTTTCCTGCAAGAGTCATGCAAACTACACTTATTGCCTATTATATGTGAGCTAATGTCTTCTTAGTAAACAGATGGAAAGGCTTAGAACATCCCTTGACCTTCACTTTGCAAACAAGCAATAGTAACCCAAAAGTCAAAATGTTTCATTTTTTTTTCACATCACAAAGACCTTATAACCCACCTACTTTCAGCAGCCAGAAACATCATAGCCAGATACTGGAGAGACCTGTCAGGAGTAAGCATGGACCAATGGTACCAAATAGTTTGGGAAACAGCCTTACTAGAAAAAATAACCAATAAACTGAAACTGACACTCCCCCTTTATCACATTCACAGCCCAAAAAGACGACGACAAGAATCGACCAACAGCATATGAATCAATATGGCTATCCTGATTCAAAAACACCCACCCACCCCACATGAAAACAAAGTTCACCACAGCCAATCACAAACAAGCAACCACACCCAAGGCCAGCCCCAACCTTTCTCACCACCTAAGGAACATAAGCAAATAGTAAAGAGAACCCACACAAGTGACGCTGACACAAAACCCCCCACATACACTAAGTAGAATAGAAACATTGCCACCCAACCCGACCCCACTCACCATTCCCCACTCCATCTCTTTCCCCCTTTTCTTCCTAATGTTACACTAATGTCTCAACAAACAAAACTGATCTGTAGAAAATGTAACTTGAAAAAAGAGACACTGCACATATTTTTGTAAACCAATAAATCTTTAATAAAAAATACATTAAAAAATGTGTGTGTGTGTGTGTGTGTGTGTGTGTGTGTGTGTGTTTCTGATGACGATTTTATATCATTTACTACTCCCACATAATAAAAGCTTCTGTCTCTGTCTCGGTCCCAGCTGTATTTGACCAGCCATTAAATGGTGCCCCAATGCAAAGGAGAAACCATATGCCCTTTTATGAGGATACTCAAACTGCAACTAGCTAGTTTTCCTCTTTAATTGCAGTAAATAAACATAGATGAGTGTCCTAGGAAACACCTGTCTCACCTCCACCATCTTATCATACTTAGAAGCTTCGTCCTGCCTCATGCAAAAATCTAACAAGCAAGCCAGCTAACTTGTTGCCTTGTACGTAAGAAGGCTATGAAATTTGAGGTGAGTGATTGTTAAATTGAGATTGTAGCTAAATGAACCAGATTGTGCTACCGTCAGGGAGAGGGTCTTGTTCATGTTCTAGGACATTAGTGTACATTGTGAAATCAAACCAGACAGAAGTAAATTCGTCAGGCTAACCCAAATACAATTTTACCGCCACTTACCTGTCCTGGGAAAAGGTAGGTAGCTGTGTTGGTCTGCCGTAGTCAAAACAAAATAAAAAAATTCCTTCCAGTAGCAGCTTAGAGACCAACTAAGTTTTTTATTGGTATGAGCTTTTGTGTGCATGCACACTTCTACAGATAAGAAGAAGTGCCTTCTGTATCTGAAGAAGCGTGCATGCACACAAAAGCTCATACCAATAACAAACTTAGTTGGTCTCTAAGGTGCTACAGGAAGGAATTTTTTTATTCTGTTCTGGGAAAGCTCAGATACCGGAAATGGTCAATATTTTGGTTGTGTGTCGGCATCATCTATGCAAGATAATTGACCAGTATACTATTGCCCAATGCATCATTGTGGCGTTCACACAGAGCCCCCCGTCGTTCCACGGACTAGTGACCCTGCACCACCACGGCTTATCTTTTCCACTGCCACCAACCAGGTTTCCCCGGTAGGCTAATATATTCAGACTCAGTCAGGTTGTAACATAAGATTCCAGTTTATTGTGAACGCAAACAAGTTTTAAATACTTTAAAACACTGTAATCTGATTCACTCTCTCTGTCTCTAACTCACTCTGACTCCTATGCTTCCCACCCACAAAAAAACAACCGAATTAACTGCCAAAACCCCTGAGCATAGCTGCCAAGTACCCCACTTTCCCCGGGAAACCCCCGTATTTTCTTACCATTTACAGCAGGTGTCCCGAATGGCAAAATATGCCGTATTCCCCCAGATTACGGAACTCCTGCAAGCGGCCATGTTCTTCTGGTGCTGTGCCGGCACCAGAAGTTGCTTCTATGCACTTCCGGACATGCGTAGAAGCGACTTCCGATGCTGCTGTGCCCATTTCCAAAATGTCCGCAGTGCCAGAAATCACTTCTACGCACTTCCGGATATGCGTAGAAGCAACTTCTGCTGCTGCAGCCATTTTGGAAATGGGCACAGCGGCATCAGAAATCGCTTTTATGCATGTCCGGAAATGTGTAGAAGCGACTTCCGGTGCCGCGGCGCTGCTGATCCCGGTTTTTTCAGTCCGGAACTTGGCACCTATGCCCCTGAGTTGAGCCTTAAACACAGTTAGGCTCCACCCCTGGGCTTTCTTATTGGTTAGCCTATTAACCCTTTCTCTCTCTCTCCCCCAGTACAACATCTCCATAATGTGTGGACAAACACCACAAAAATAAACACAAACATTAAAACAATTTTCATAAATTGCATCAATAGCCTAATTAAAAACACTATAAAAATGACAAACTGTCAGCCACTATGAAGTCCAGCAAAAAAACATAGGCTTTTACCTGGCATTTGAAAAAAAATACAAAATTGGGATGAGACACCCTTTGGTGCTAGGGTTATTTCCAGATGGCGAACCACCACTGTCCCCTGAACAATACACCTTGTCTAATACAAATACTGATGTCTACTCCAGATCTGAACGTGCCCTTTCAGGTTTATCTGTGGATTCACCCAATTTGGATCTGGTTCCTGTAAAAACCACAAACATATACATGCTTGGATACTATATATTGCCAGGAGCATGCAGAGGAGTCCTCCTCTAGAGGTGATTTCTGACTCACTAGTATGGCCAAACCAAATTCCCTTTGTAGCCCTGTTCACCTATCTACTCACTTGGAGAAGATATGAATAGGATTTGTCTTTTGCCATATAATTTTTTGTTATTTTTTCTGATTTAAAATTTGGAATTTTCATTTAAACAACCTTAAAATATCAAACACTTCCCTTCTTCTCTTTCCATGGTTCATTTTGCATAACATAAATCCCTGCATATTTTATATAAACTAAACCATTCAGTATTCCATTATTGCATCCATCAAAACTGATTTACACTGTTGAAGTGATCTGAATGCTGCCAATGTTTTCAAGTGTAGACTAGTTCCCCCCTATATTCAATAAACAGTTTTCAATCTTCTTTAAACATATGTTCTTCTTGTTATCCTATTCTGTGTGTTAGGTCCACAAGCTGCGCATATTCCGTCAGTTTAAGTTGCCATTCTTCCTTAGCTGGTACCTCACTCGTTTTCCATTTTTGGGCTAACAAAACATGGGCTGCAGTAGTGGCATACTATTACAGCAACATTTTCCTTACTTTGTCGAGGTAAAAGGCAAGACAAATCCCCTAACTCAGGGGTGGCCAACTCCCAAGACACTATGATCTACCTCATAGAGTTAAAAACTGGCAGTGATCTACCCCCTTTTGGGGGTTCAGGTCAAAGTTGTTGAGCTTTTTTAAAGAAGGACAGCCCTGTTTTTTGGGGGGTGCAGGCCAACACTGTTGATTTTTTTTAAAGGAGCCAAAGTTGTTGAGCTTGTTTGGGGGGAGCCAGTGATCTACCACAGACATCAAGTGATCTACCAGTAGATCACGATCTATCTGTTGGACGTGCCTGCCCTAACTCAATCAATTACTCTATTATCTGTTTTGGCTTTCAGATGGTTCATCTTTAGATCTTTGAAATGCTTTAGGAATCACATGTTGTCAGACATGTATGGTTGCTTGCAGACATCGGATTCATTCCTCTTTAGGATTTGCAGAGCTACAGCTAAAATGCAACTTGCTTTGCATGACCTAACAGAGTTTCTGACAATAATGCAATGATATAAACCACAGCACCATGCTCTTTTGAAAGCCAGCTTATGGAAGAAGGACCAGGTGTTGAGCAGAAAAAGTATACCTGCTTAATGAAGCCTTGTGTGCTATTGAATTTCTGGTCCTATTTTGGAAATTGAATACTTTCTTCTTTAGAAATCTGTTCCGTAGGAAGCATTATCCCAAGTGGATAGCTTCCCTCTCTTTTGTATAATATTCTCAAGCTTGGGTAGCACCAGAGACTGTTTCTTTTTTAAAATGCTCCTGGCACTTTTCAATCTGTTAAAAAATGAGATATGGGTTGAATTTCACTTTGGAAGTTAAGCATCCATGATGCTGTAATGATGATGACTTGATGGCTAGTTAAGGAACAGTGCTGGTAGGCATCCATACAACGAGAGCCAGTCGTTTCTAGGATTCCTCATAAGACTGCCCGCGCTTTACCAGCCATCTTTTTCTAGAAGATTTTAAAAAGAAAGTAAATAATTCTGGCCCTCCATATAAGGTCTGTGGCCAAACAAGGAGGGTTTTTTTTAATGGATTTTAAAAATCCATTCCAGGGGGCATGGTAGCAACGCAGTACCCAGCATTGCTGAATTCACCATCTCTTTCTCCCATCCCACCAACTGCATGCTTACTTGAACTTTAAAATCATAATTAAATAAAGGTGGAAAGAAGATAGTCCCCACCAGAGAGGAATGGGAAATCAAGCTGGTGGAGTATGCCGAAATGGCAAAACTGACTGGAAAGCTCAGGAACCAAGAAGACCAAAACTTTCATAAAGAATGGGACTTTTTTTACAATTTATCTGGGAGACCACTGTAAGCAGATGAAAACATTAGCAGGATTTAATGTAATGTAGCATATATCATGGACAATATGGAAAGATATAAAATATGGACTATGGAATAGTTGTTCAACCTGGACACAGAGGTCCAGTGCCGAGGGCCTTCTAGTGGTTCCCTCACTGCGAGAAGCGAGGTTACAGGGAACCAGGCAGAGGGCCTTCTCTGTAGTGGCACCCGCCCTGTGGAACACCCTCCCATCAGATGTCAAAGAAATAAACAACTATCTGACTTTTAGAAGACCTCTGAAAGGAGCCCTGTTTAGGGATGTTTTTAATGTTTGATGTTTTATCATATTTTTAGTATTCTCTTGGGAGCCGCCCAGATAAATAATAATAATAATAATAATAATAATAATAATAATAATAATAATAATAAAATTAATTATAATAATATAATAATATAATTAATAATAAGAGCCAGGAGTGGTGCAGTGGTTAAGAGCGGTGGACTCGTAATCTGGGGAACCAGGTTCGCTTCCCCGCTCCTCCACATGCAGCTGCTGGGTGACCTTGAGCTAGTCACCCTTCTCTGAAGTCTCTTAGCCTCACTCACCTCACAGAGTGTTTGTTGTGGGGGAGGAAGGGAAAGGAGAATGTTAGCCACTTTGAGACTCCTTCGGGTAGTGATAAAGCGGAATATCAAATCCAAACTCTTCTTCTTCATTATTATTCAGTTAAAAAAGGCTGACAATAGGACCCATGGAGAGAAAGTTTGGAGGTTCAGAGAAATCTCTAAATATGGATGTGTATTTTGTTTTGTTAAAATTCTACACTTGTAAAATCAAATTATAGATAGATGATAGAGAGATAAAGAGATAGAGATAGAGATGATATAAGTAAGATATATATTTAATTAGGATAACTATATTTAATTAGGGGACACACACACACCCTAATTAAATATAGTGTGTTTCAGGGGGAGATCCACATGTCCAGCCCCCCCCCAGCTGAATGCATAAGTGGGTAGAAGTTGGTCAAGCCCCCCCCCCCCGTAACAACTGGACCTGGTATCCTGGGCATTGTGTTTAGTGTTAGTGTGAAAGGGGCCCTACACTTGTATGGATGTGTTGTATAGGACCCGTTTCACATTAATGTCGGATGCATGCCACTCAGGGTGCATTGCCAGTGCTTGTGAGTGACAAAATACTCCTTCCCCATATGTGTCCCCTGAACTTTGGGAGCAGGGAGAACTCATGTCCATAGCCCCCGTTGTCTTCACCATTAACCTCAAGCTGCGCCCCCCCCCCCACATACAGGCTGCTCCACATTAATAGGGGTGTGGGGGCACACAGTTTCAATCGCTGAAACATTGTGACCCACACATAGTGGTCTGTGCAGTATGATGCATATGGCAGACCGGAAAGAGTCATGAGGGGTCAAGTAGGTTCACACAGGCCAGATAAGCTCTTACTAAATTGAAACCTCGGCCAAGGCAGCCTTAGATGGGGTGTTGTTCATAGAAATAGGGAAGCATCAAGCGCCATGCTTTTTGTTTTTGCTCTACAAATGCAGCGCAACCTCTTTGATGATGGGGAATGGCTCTGCTTTGAATCTCATTCTGTGACCGGCTCTTTTGTCACGAAAGGGGACCTGTCAGGTTGCACTCCCAAGCTTATTAGCTGCTAATCAGCTGGTCTAGGCAACCGTGTAGCAAACATTTGGCTTTGTTTGGGCTGCATCAGAGTTGTGTGGCGAAATCTCATATGTCACGTGAAAATCACTTTCTCATTAGAACAAGCTTCTTATCGAGACAAAAGAACTCTCAACGAAGCCTTGGGGATATTGATCACAGATGGGAGCGAGGGCACCTTGTCCTGACCTTGACCCAGCTGAAGCTTGTTATGATGTCATCAATATCTGTCTCTCGGTTCGCCTTGCTAAGGTCTTTGTAAAATGGTGTAAAAACAAAGCAGCCATACATTGCTTTCAGCTACATAGATGCCTTCATGTGCTTTTTAAAAATATGACTAACATTTTCAGACTGGAAACAAACAAACAAACAAAATTCCTTCCAGTAGCACCTTAGAGACCAACTAAGTTTGTCATAGGTATGAACTTTCGTGTGCATGCACACTTTTTCAGACAGTTTTATCTTTGGTTAAACAAAGAAAAAGGTATTGTCTGGATGCCACCTCTTTCTTCTTCTTCTTCTTCTTCTTCTTCTTCTTCTTCTTCTTCTTCTTCTTCTTCTTCTTCTTCTTCTTCTTCTTCTTCTTCTTCTTCTTCCTCTCCTCCTTCTCCTTCTCCTTCTCTTTCTCTTTCTCATTCTCCTTCTTCTTGACCAAGCTGGTGCTCAGTTGAATCAGGATGTCTTATATTTTTTCCCAGTTTATTGCCTAAAATTAATATACTCCTTGATTGTGAAAAATCCACTTAAAACATCAAAGGAGTTTACAAAAAGAAAACAATGAATTATCAGTAAAGTTGGTGAACAGGAGGAATGGGAAATGAGCCAGAAGAGGAGGAGTGGGAAGTTTTGCCCTCCAGCAGTTTCAGGAGGAGAGGGAGACAGGGATGATGCACAGCTGAATGAGGAAATCCCTAGTTACGAGATAGTGCAGGATGAGGAGGGGGAAGTTAGAGAGCAGACTGCAGAGACCTCCCTGGGAGACCCTGCTACTCCAGTGCCAGATTTACATATAAGCTAAACAAAGGGCTTTGGGCCCCACTCTCTTGGGGACCCCCAAAAAATTTAAAGGAAAAGAAAACTGGGTGTACATTTCCAAAATATAAGGTAAAAAACAAATAAAATAAAACCTACATACAGCAACAGTGTTTTGTGTTGTATAGGCTCCTATGATGTAAGTAATGGGTCCCACCTGCTAGCCTGCTCCTTAAAATATCACTGGTTTGCTCATTTCTATATATAGGGTGCCTACATTCTGCATGTAGACAGGGACGCGGGTGGCGCTGTGGGTTAAACCACAGAGCCTAGGGCTTGCCAATCAGAAGGTTGGCGGATTGAATCCCTGTGATGGGGTGAGCTCCCGCTGCTCAGGCCCAGCTCCTGCCAACCTAGCAGTTTGAAATCACGTCAACAGCGTTTTCATACGCTGCTCTGGTTCACCAGAAGCGGCTTAGTCATGCTGGCCACATGACCCAGAAGCTGTACGCCGGCTCCCTCGGCCAATACTGCGAGATGAGCGCCGCAACCCCAGAGTCGGTCATGACTGGACCTAATGGTCAGGGGTCCCTTTATCTTTACCTTTTTACATTCTGCATGTGCCAATGGCTTTAGATACCTGTTAGGTCCATAAATTACCATATAGCATATATTCAACACAAAAAGTGACAATTTGTTGTTGACAAATGACAGCTGGACGTATTTGTTGTTTAGTCGTTTAGTCGTGTCCGACTCTTCGTGACCCCATGGACCATAGCACGCCAGGCACTCTTGTCTTGCACTGCCTCCCGCAGTTTGGTCAAACTCATGTTCATAGCTTCGAGAACACTGTCCAACCATCTCGTCCTCTGTCGTCCCCTTCTCCTTGTGCCCTCAATCTTTCCCAACATCAGGGTCTTTTCCAGTGATTCTTCTCTTCTCATGAGGTGGCCAAAGTATTGGAGCCTCAGCTTCACGTATAAAGGACCCCATTACTTTCAGTAGCTAGGGCCTCATCAAACCTAAATCCGGCCCTGTCCTAAACTGGTCCCTCCACGTTCAAGAACAGAGAATGCCGAGGTTATGTGACCCCTGTGCCTTCCCGTAGGTTTCCAGGATGTTGTGGGAGACGGAAGAGGAGGGAATCAGAGTAGCCAACATCTCCTATGCGTGGAGACATAGATCTTTTGCCTTGCAACCAGATGACTGAATAAAAAGCCATAAAATACAAACTGTTTGTTCCAATGGTTAAAAAGAGATATTTAAAACATTTCTTTAAAAAAATAAAATCAATGATAAGCTAAAAACAGATTCAAGCACATGTCAATGTTATACATATCTGGGTAGTCTTGCCTAAACAAAAATGTTTTTAGCAAGCAGTCAAAAGAGTGCCACGGTGGCACCCACCTTATATCAATAGCCACAGAGCCTATTGACATGAGGTGAGTGCTGGCACACTAAAAGATTGATTTCTTTCAAATGTGTAACAAGTCTTATGTGGCACCGATATATATACCGTATTTTTTGTTCCACAAGACACACTTTTTTACTCCTAAAAAGTGAGAGGAAATGTCTGTGCGTCTTAGGGAGCGAATGCATGGTCCCTGGAGCCGAATTGCCCAGGGGCTAAAGGCAGATACTGCTTTTTTTAAAGAGAGAGAGAGAGAGAGAGAGAGAGAGAGAGAGAGAGAGAGAGAGAGAGAGAGAGCTAAAGCAGCACCCTCCAGATGTTTTGGCCTACAACTCCCATGATCCCTAGCTAACAGGACCAGTGGTCGGGGGAGATGGGAATTGTAGTCCAAAACATCTGGAGGGCTGAAGTTTGGGGATGCCTGAGCTAAAGGCTAACAAGAAGGAAAGAGAAAGGAACCCACTCAGTAGCTAATTGCAAGAGATTGGGCAGGGAGATAAGGGAGCTAGCTCCCTTCCCGGCCCCTTGCCTAGGCCTCAATTGTTGTCTGCAGAGGGAGAGATGTGACTGGCTGATTAGATTATCTGTCTACAAACTGTAGAAATGGGTCCCTTTCCTAAAGAAGCTGCAGAACTGTGAGTTGAACCCCATAAAAACAGGATTTTTTCTTTTTACAAGGATACTCAGCAACTTTGAGCTGATCCTAAAAAATGGAACTTTCCCCCTTTGCAAAAAAGATGCACAACTCTGAGATGACCCCACCCCCCAAAATGGGGCTTTACCCATTTGCAAAAAAGTTGCAGAACTTTGAGCTGACCCTAAAAATAAATAAATGGAGCTTTCCCCCTTTGCAAAAGAAGCTTCCTCAAATATTTAATGGGGGGGGCAAAGCACCTAGGCCTCTAGGAGTTGGCTGCTATGCCTAAGACAATTCAAAAAAGCAAAATACCTTTTTCTTGTTTTCCTTCTCTTAAAAACTAGGTGCATCCTATGGTCAGGTGCATCCTATGGCGCGAAAAATATGGTAGATACACACACACACACACACACACACACACACACACACATGCTGAGTCACTTATATGTAGGGATGGAGGAGAAATTTGATTCAGTTCAGATTTTAATGTAAACCTACCTAATTGTCCCTTTCCCAATATGCCAACTGAAACATAGCTATCCTTTGAAATCTGTATTTCTCTGAATTTTGTGGTGCAGTTCTCCAAATGTATGCAAAATGTATACGGAGGTATACAAAAATGCCTAAATTGGGAGGAAGTGTGCTTAAAACACATATATTATGGAAATATTTAAAGTGTGTTAGGCTAGGGAAAATTGCATACAGAAATGCGTGTGAAAAGAAATTTGAATTAAAATGCTCACAGCATTTAATGAACACTTCTTTAAAAAAGAATAATGGTGCAGAAATGTGTAGAACTGAAGGCTGGGAAAACGAGACAGAAGAAAACCAATTTAATTCAATTTGCTGTGTATAGCCAAAGGCCTTCACAATGAACAACAGAGGATGAAAAGCAAGGCATTCCTCTAAAATCACACAACATAAGTCTACAGCATAGAAGCTGACAACATAAAATTTTGAAATTGCAGTGCATCAACATAACTGGATTGCTGCAGAAATGTGGAGAATTACATTTGAGAATGGAAAAGTGATGGAGAAAACTGAAATTGACTGGTTCCTCCAGCTGTAATTTCTTGCTGAATTGCCGCTGATGAGAATATGACAAGCTCTTTATGAAGCAAATCCTTAAGGGGTCCATCGAATAAAAACAGTAAAGCAGCCACAAAGACAATAAATACATTATATCACCTTTATGCTATGGATGCTTACATGTTCATATGTGAGTGGGTGACGTTTGGGTCCATTTCTTTGATTTGGGGTAATGAAGCTTTAGCGATGCATGTAAGTGACTTCCTTTGGCTTCTCTTTGGAATAAATTCACATGCCCTCTCTTCCCCCCACCCTCTCTCTGATTATGTGGCAAAAAAGTAGCTTCCCTTCCATCTATTAATATCATCTCTTGTGTGCCTGCAAAATTTGCCAGAACTGATTAGAGCAGATATTAAATGATAATTGGACATTTAGTGCTCGTCAAACAGAAAGTGACAGATGGGCCACTAATTAAATTATAGTTCTGACATTATTCACAATGGTTTATGAATCTTCACTGATGACCTTCATGCATCTCTTCTTCCTTGCTACTTTCATCTCCTCTCTCCAAATAAGAGGTTAGGTAGGAGAAAAAGAAGCCATTAGATGGGACACCACGGAAAGGTAGTTTATCTTTTAGCATCAGTGCAGAAAATCATAGTGCTGGTTGTTGTTGTTTTTAAAGCATATATAAAAACATGTTATCTGTAAAGGTTTTTTTTAATCACATATTGCTCTCCAAAAAAAAGAAATAAAACCCCCAGACAAAAGAATAGTAACAAAATAATAATAATTTGAGTGTATAATAAGAGCATGAACGGAAAGCAAAGTCTACAGCCTAGACAATAAAATCAGTGTCACACACGTAAATTAATCCATTGATGGACCAAAGATAAATGGTAAAACAATTAACCCTGGGAGATGGATTCTAGACACTCAAAATAGCTTGAAAGACAATAAAAAAAGGATGTGTTAAGCAAATCATTATCAGGTGAAAAGAAATGGTCATGGGAAACTCAGCACAAAAACAATATTTATACACTTGAATGGCGAGGCATCACTCCTTGTCTCAGGGTTTCTTATTTACTAAGCGAGGGCTCCCTTGTCCTTTCTCCCTCTCCAACAGCTAAATGAAGAGTCTTTCCTTCAGAAATGAACCCAGAATACAGAATCGTGGTTGCTGAACCAGAACCACATTTTCTTTTTCAATTAAAAAGGAAAAGACAGTGTTAATTACTTTCTAACTTTGATCTCACCGATTTTTGCCTTTGTTTTCGCTACTGCCCCTAAGAATGACAATTTGGGACATCACTCGGAAAGAACAAGCCAGATGAAAGCTTGTATTTGCGAGGATTGCTTTGAAGTTTGCATCTGCAATTAGAAAGAAATATTTGCACTACCATTCTCTAGTAATTTCCCATTGCCAACAGTAAACAGCATATTTAGAATTTATATATTGCTTTCTGTGTTCATAGATTGGTATATACAGTCCTTAATTCTGTGCTGTTGTGGTAGCATTTTTGAAGGGCTTTGAACACCCTGAAGGGTTCTTTGTGAGGACTACATATTTGACCCAGAAGGAAGACTCAAGAGACATACAAATGGCTATATGTATTATATAACAGTTAGAAGGTCTGTAGCCAATACAACCAATTAAGAAACTGTGGGTAGATGGATTCCCTATAAGCCAAACAGGAATCCATCTTGGCCCCAAACATCCTCAAGTGTGGAGTAGGCAGAAAAGGGGGAATTCCCCCAAAAGACCAATCCAGGATATTTCCCCCCAAATTCCAACTCGGACTCCCAAATGGCAACTGAAACAATTAATACTATCGAGGACAAGCCATGAAGAAAGCTGGTTGGAGAGCAAAGCCTCCTGTCAGACTCCGAGGAATTCTCTCCCTCCCCTGGTCACTGCAAGGAGCAGATAAAAACAAAGAGTTCTTACTACCGTGGAACCTCGGGTTGCGGATGTAATCCGCGACGGAGGCACATCCACAACCCACAGAATCGCACCCTGAAGCGCTGCATCTGCACAGGCACAATTTAGTGCTGCACATGCGCAAGCAGCAAAACCCGGAAGTAACCCGTTCCGGTACTTTCAGGTTTCCCGTGGTCCGCAACCCGAAAACACGTAACCTGAAGCGGCCGTAACATGAGGTATGACTATAATCATACAGGGAGACAAGGAATGCAGTCTGCCTCCCATTAATGGCGTTGCTCCAACTGAGCTCCTCCTGTCTCCCTTCCTACCAACAGCACTTCTGTTTACGGTGGACATCAGGACCTAATTATCTCTGAGTCCTTTGTTCTTGCACCCTCAATGAATGCCAAGTTCTGGGAGAAGGGGGGTCAGAAATACTCTCCAGTGATAACGTGTCAGTTGGCTGCTCTGCCTCTGTCTCCCCTGGCTCTGGCTCTTCCCTCCCTTCTCCCAACACCTCCCAACTCTTCTGTTCGCCTGTCTCTGAACTGTGACCTTCCTCTGTAAATCAAGACTGTCTTCCTCTCCTCTGGAAGCTCCAGGAGAAGGCGGGGGCAACCTCCACCATTTCTCCTCAATCTCTTCCCCTTCAGTCCAGTCCCTGACACCTCCTGCCCCTCCATGATTAGCCCTGATGGACAAGAAAATCTTGCTTCTCTCTTCCTTTGGGAGGAAGTCTCTCAGGACTTCCACTTGATCAGGGTAGAAGCAAATCTGTCCTCAATCTGTGTCTTGTCTTTTCTCAACTGGTAGCCTTCCATGGCATGTAACAAACTGCTTTTGAAACCAGAAACAGTACAGTGGTATCTCTACTTATGAATTTAATGCGTTCCGAATGCACATTCGTAAGTTGAAAAAAATTGTAAGTCGAATCCCATAGGAATGCATTGGGAGAAAAAAATTGTAAGTCGAAGCAACCCTATCTAAAAATTCATAAGTAGAAAAAATCCTATCTAAACCACATCCAAGATGGCGGACGGAGCTCCGTTCGTAAGTAGAAACATTCGTAAGTAGAGTTATTCGTAAGTCGAGGTACCACTGTATATGATATGGTGGTCTTCAGAGATGCCATCTTCTCCAGAGGATTGGGGGGACCCAATGAGACGTTGCATAACATGCTGATGTTGCACATGTGATGTTGTGTGATGTGCTGCTGGTGTTCCAATTAATCAAGCAGCAGCTCCACAACCACGAAAGACAGCGCTTGTTCTTCAGAGGCCTTAGGTATCACAACATCCTACGGAACCTGTGCCAAATATCTAAAGGATCTCCCTCCCCATCGAAGAGCCTTTATGCTCACGAGACTAAATGCCTTCCCCTCTGCAGTGACCAAAGGCAGATTCTCACACATTCCATTTCAAGCCCATTTGTGTGTCTGCAATAAAGAAGTACCTGATTCAATGGACCACATTCTCTTAGATTGCTCTATACACAGCAGACCTCACCAACTGATGCTTAACAAAATGTTGGACCTCCGGCCCACGACTCTGATAAGAAGGCAAATAAGCTTTCTCCTGGCAGATTGGGACAAAGATATTACTGCTTTAGAAGCTTCCTTTTTAGCCATAATTTTACCCGAAAGGGTTCCTAACAAACTACCCTTTCGGGAAATAGACAGGGCATAGCAGAACATCCAAATTCACATGACCATAGCTTCACCCTTGTCCTTTTAATTATTCTAGTTACTTGAAACGTTTTATACTGTGATGCCAATAAAGGTACTCGATTGATTGATTGATGTTGCACAACATCCTCTGAATATTGAAGGGGCACGGCCCCCTCAAAAAATATTTGGGGGGCCAAAACTGCCTCAGCCCCTAGGAGTCGGTGCCTATGGTGGTGGTGGGAAATCATAATGTTTCTAGTGCCAAAGGTGTCATTCTCTTGATACAAAGTGTTATCTGTCTGAAGAGGAATGCTTTGCAGTGCAATCTAGTGATGCAACAATACTTTTGCTGCACCTGAGCAAAAAGTATTCCCTACATTTTGTAACCTCCCCACATATTATTCTAATTGCTTTGACACTGTTTGTAAAGGTCATCCTCTTCTGGAAGCGTTGAATTGAATATGTTTGCCCTCAGTGTCATCAGCCCCTTTGATTGGCTACATTGTGGTGTCATTCCTTTCACCATGTGCTCTCTGATTAACTGAGATCACATTTATAACTGAGCCTGGAAGCATTTCCTCTTTGTTTGCCCTCCGTGCCCCTGCTAACCACAGCACCAGAGCTGCTGAAGACTGCTGGGAAATTCTGGTGTCTTGACTTAAAAAGCTCCCTAATGTCATGCATGTGGGATACTAGAGGATTTACCACGAAATATATTCCCATATGCTCTCTTTTTATCGTCCCTTCATATATTCCAGGGTTTACCCAAGTATTATAATGAGTTGTAAAACCTGTCAAGAGCTAACTAAAATGAAGCCCTTCCATATTTCCTATTTATGCAAACTGCATATTAAAATCTTAGGTCTGAGCATCACACGAGTATATATAATTTAGATCACCCTTCCTCAAACTGGTGCCCTCCAGGTATCTTTGGACTACAACTCCCATGGATGGGGATGATGGGAGTTGTAGTCCAAAACATTGCGGGGGGGGGGGGCTCCTGGTTTGGGAAGGCTGATTTAGATCTCCAATCCATAGCTGTCAACTTTCGGATTTGAAAATAAGGGATCAGGAGCCTCACCTGTCCCGGGGACAGTCTATGGTATATCTAACAATCCAGGATAGCAGCAGGGAACGGCGCTGGAATAAGGGAATTTCCAGCAATAAAAGTGAAGGAGTTTGCCGCAAAAAAAGGGAGGGTTGACAGCTATGCTCCAATCGAATCTAAGAAAGTCTGTTATACAGGTTCCACAAATATCCCTATACAAAGTGAGATGGAGACAATGGAACGGACACTGAGATTCTTCTTATGGGCTATGCGTACACCTTGTAGGGGTTATTAAATTTGCCACCTCTGTATATTTCACATTCAATATGACCTTGACAGAACAGAAGCCGCATGCAAGAGAGATCGTCTTGCTTGAAGGATAACTAACTCTCAACATACAGAGGGAATTCTAAAAAATTCACTCAAAATGGTAAAGTTTAAATGATGCAGGGAAGTAAAGTGCTGTAGTTTTAGATGGTATAGCTGTCTCTAGTGTTCTCTGACTAAACAACACTTTCCTGCTGTGAAAGTCATTTGAATATAATGGAAAACTCCTTGATTCAATTATACTCAATGGACCCTGTTTATGTTCTTTGTTGAGCTAGTAGTATAAACCTAGAGTAATTCCATGCCCTGTTTTGAATTTGTACCTTAACTCCCTTCATGTGTGTTTTTTTCTTTGTTTGGAAGAAGGGACTGAAATGCCACCTTTTCACTTCTGTAACTATGACCCCATACAAACAATACCTTTAAAGCACATGCAAATAACATTTTCCTCCTCAGAGAATTACAGGCACTGTGGTTTGTCATGGGTTGTTGGGAATTGTAACTCCATGAGGGGGAAGTTACAGTGCCCAGAATTCTTTGAGGGAAAGAAAGTGCTTTGAATGTGCTTTAATGATATAGTGTGTACAGAGACTACATTAGTTTATTATTATTATTTTGTCCCGAATTCTGTACTGCATGGAAGCTGGTTAAAGTCGAAAAGAGGTCCTTAGGTGTGTGTTGTTGAGTTTCTTTGTGCTCACTTTTTTGTATCTTTTTATATTTTTACAGCCTAAGTCGGTATGAGAAAGCTTCTGATGACCCTATGTATCACGCATGTGGAAATTAGGTGCACACTGTGTTGGTGTTTGTAGTTAAGATGCTAACAGATCTGTGTTGGAGAAGGACACTGTACCCTAGATAGACTCACACTGGGACTCTGAGTTCAGGAAAATGGGAAAGGCACATTCATTTCAAAAACTACATGTTTGATAGGAAAGATCCTAGTTCTAATTAACTGAGGCAGAAAAAAAAGCCATGCATGTTCTTTCATCTCAGTAGGAGAGATCCACAAAGATGTCTCCTCTCCCAAAGTAAGGATGAAGAGGAGAGCAGGAAATGAGGTCAGCAACCCTGAAGGAAAATCAATAGATCATCCCAAGGACAGTCTAGGAAGGTTGGAGGTTCTTCTCTGTGTGGGCATGTCATCTGCAGTGCAAATATTCTGAAACTTCCAACATCCTCAAAGGGGGCAAATGTTTGCCAGCTCTGCAGTGAGCTCTTTTCAAAAGGCCACAATCTCATTGCATGGCTGAATATGGTAGGAAAGGAGAATCAGGTGGGTCCTAAATCCAGTACCATGCTCCTTTCAAGATGCAACCTTGGAACCTTTCGGAAGTGGGGTTGTGCATGCAATCTTTTCAGTCCTCACCTTTGGGTTAGAAAGGACACACACACACACACACACAGAGAGAGAGAGAGAGAGAGAGAGAGAGAACACCTGTTTGAACACACTGCTCCACACCCAGTGCGGAAGATGCATATATAAACTTCTGCACGTGCCTCTAGCAGGTTTGGGCAAATACCATTCTATCATCTTCTATCATTCCCACTTGCTAATCTCCTTTGTCCAAAAGCTGAACACCATGGTGGCCAACATGGTGCCTTCTAGATGTTGTTGGACTTCAAAGCCCAGCAGCCCAAGCCAGCATGGCCAATGGTCAGGGTTGATGGGAAGTGCAATCCAATAGCATTTGGAGGGTGCCTCAACGCCTACCATATGTCAACATTGTAGGTTTCTGTTGGTGGATATACACATGCACCTTCTGGATATACTAGTGCATCAATTCAGCTCACCTGTTTCTGTAGGTGAAATGACTCTGCTGGATGTTGAGCGTAATTGTATATGTATCTTTGTTTTTGTTGGGGTGTGTGTGTTTCCTTCCCTAGTTTGTTCTGTCTGTTTCTTCTTTCACTTCATTCATGTCATGACTGCACCAGATAAGGGCTATGCATAAATCAAAATAGAGCCACACTTCTTTTCTTATTCTATTTGAATTGACAACACATTCTGTTTTATCATATCGCCTTTTAAAAGCTTCTACCACTCATTTCTTTCCGTTGTCTCACTTCTGTTTTGTTGGAGGCAGCACTTCCTCCCCCAGACCTTTAATAATTGCATATGTCTAGATCGGGCCACTTGTTAACCGCTGTGCATGATTTTTAGAGAGTGCTTTCAATCACAGAAGTGGTTTATGATTATGCAAAATAACGATTCAAATTTAGGGAAGATGCATTTTTAAGCTTCTTTCTCATCCTCCCTGCATTTCATAATTAATTTTTATAGTCTTAACTTACAATATTTTCAATTTGTTGAGCAAGACAGATTCATTTGATTAATTTCTTTGAAAATTAGAAGGAATTCAGGAGAGGAGCTGTACTGCATATTTGAATGATCTAGACAAATTATCATTTCCCCCCAGGTCCACATACAAAAAAGGAAGAAAAGGATGTAATAGTTGTACAAAAGGTTCCCTTCTTAAAGAAAAGTTTTTACTTTACCCTGTCATTATTTAACTATCTCTTGTTTGGCGCCACAAAGCAGAGAAATGAAATTTCATTTATAAACAGATTGGTAAATGTAGAGCCAGACTGTTTAATAAACTGTAATAAACACAGGAAACTGACTCATACGATGTCAAACTATTTGCCCGTCTAGACCCTGAGTTGGAAGTATAACAGCAGAGTTCATTCTGTGTGCAACTAAAGGGTTAAGTTTGTTTGTTTCAAAGTCAACTAGCCAAGAGGGGGATGAGTGGAGGTGTTGCTTCACAACCAGGGCATGTTTGCTGACATAGTGTGTGCCCTCATTGGCTGGATACTTCTGAGGGAATTTTCCCATTTATGTTTGGTTGACTGTCTCCCTGCTATGTACAAGATTTGAAGTATAAAAAAAAGACAAAAGTTCTTACCCCCTCAACATATTCATTGTTTTTGTTTAATTTGCTAAATAAAATGTTATCAGGATTTCTTCTCTGTGGGCTGCATCAGCATTAGTTAAGTGACTTTGCTAACAGCCACTGTGTTACGCCAGGTTTAACACCTATATTTTAAATATTTGAAAAGATAAGGGCGATAAAGAATATTGCCCATAGTGTCCTGTGATAGCATTCATTATTTACTCATGGATACTTTCATGGACTCATTCAAGATAGTGTAAATAAAAATATGCAGGTAAAAACATGTCATGAATATTTATTTATCAAATTTTAAAGATGTTGGGGAGCACATTGGCCAAAACAGATGAAACAGGAGATATTTGTAATCTGATTCCCAATATTTTAAAAAAACTTAGAAGGTGAGCATGAAGGATGGACTTGTGTGCTCATTTTCCACCAGAGCAGGACGACTACAAGAGGAAGTATAACACTTTTCCTCCGCTCCATTCTGTTACCATAATTGAAATCACTTTCCAACGCTCTCACTAGCCCTGCTTTGGAGAGGGGTGCGAAGCCAACCATTTTAAAGGTATGGATCATGCCCTGCCCCAGTGGGGCTAACATAAGGGATTTTTGAAACATGCATGTGATACAGGGGAGGGGTGCTCCCTTGCCTTGAGGAATGGGGAAATGTGTCAATTTCAGTTTTTCTCAGTTTCTCATTTTTCCCAATCTTCAGTCCTCCACATTTCCACATTGACATTTTTTTTTAAAAAGGAAGAAAGAAATTCTCATTAAAATTCACCATTCACAATTTAGTGTGGATTTCCCTGCTTATACACATATTTGTATACAATCTTCCCTAATATGCACATTTTTGCAAAGTGATTTTCTTTAATATAATGCATTTTCATCTGTCATTTTCACTAACTTATGCTCATTTCCTGGCTGCAGAACTATGTTGCCAAATTAATGGACGCTGTGGACCATGTTGATTGAGCACATGAAGAATACACCTAGCAGTGCATTATTGCAGTTTTTAACACCCTCGTTTTGTTGTGTTCAGTTCAAGAACAAGATAATGTATGGTCTTTTACAAGTTCATTTATCAACTTCACTGTTGCTTTTCATGGATCCTTTCATCATTTGCATTAGGATTTCAGGCAAAAACTGTACCCCTGAATATCAAATTTATCATGTTGATTACAGAAGATCATTATTACAGATTTTTATTTTTTAAAGCAGAATGGGGGGGGAGGGTAAGAAACATAATATATAATTCATTTTCCAACTAATTTATTATTTTGTTTCCGGGGATAACCTTTGGCACATTTGTATGGATTCATTTGAATGCTTCTCCAAGATACAATGATTTACTGCCATTTTAATGAATGAAAAAGTAATCTTAGGAAAATGTAATTGTTCTATCTTTCCCCCTTAAAATGAGACATTTGTATGAAAGCAATGATACCCTTGTTCTAAAGATGGCTGTCACATCACTTGCATAGAAATCAATATGACCCAGATGTGAATCCTCTAAGGATTCAAGGTTCATATACTCACAGACATCAATTTCCTGTTGACTCTTGGTAGATGATGGAAGCACATTGGCGATGTATCCAAGAATGATACCACTCCAGGTAAGCGTCATTTACAGAGATACGTATGTACAGTACCAACTACCATCAGCATTCACACATTTTTGCACATGGGTAAAATGCTACCAACATACAGTATGTAGGATGCATGACGTCTCAATATCAAAATTCAAAGCAGTTTCATAACTATGCTTAATATTGTATGTCAAGTCAAGGAAGTGGACAGGAAACCTACTCTACCTTGCCCCATGTCCCTTCAGTCCCCCAATAAAATATTTGAAGGGGCCAGTTCCCCCCCCCAACTTGATGGCTGTTGCCATTGCCCCTTCACTGCTAGAAAGCACCTTGGGGCAACATGGCTGCTGCCTGGCATTGCCCCCCCCAGCTCCCCTCCCTCTTCTTCCCACCAGTGCTTTGTTGCCGGGCTTGGGGGCAAGGCGTGACACCAGTGGAGGCAAATGGACTGTGCACACACAAATGATTGGAGGCGGGGCTTACCTGCCACCCCATATTTTATTCAAGTTGGCGGCCCTGCAGTCTACTAATTTTACCTAACAATCTAACATTTAAAGTGGTCCTTCTTATCCAACTGGCCTAGGACCCGTAAGAGCTGTTCGACGGTGGAATTTGCTGCCAAGGAGTGTGGTGGAGTCTCCTTCTTTGGAGGTCTTTAACCGGAGGCTTGACAGCCATCTGTCAGGAGTGCTTTGATGGTGTTTCCTGCTTGGCAGGGGGTTGGGCTGGATGGCCCTTGTGGTCTCTTCCAACTCTATGATTCTATGATTTTCCTAATGCTCCTCTGGTTCTGGCAATGATGCCAGTGCCAAATAATAAAAAGGTCATCTTATTTATCTTTGTGTTACAGTGGTATCTCGGGTTACAGACGCTTCAGGTGACAGACTCCGCTAACCCAGAAATAGTACCTCGGGTTAATAACTTTGCTTCAGGATGAGAACAGAAATCATGCGGCAGGCCCCATTAGCTAAAGTGGTACCTCAGGTTAAGAATGGTTTCAGGTTAAGAACGGACCTCCAGAAAGAATTAAGTTCTTAACCTTAGGTACCACTGTATCGATCTTTTGTTTCCTTACCTTTATCATGTATTTATCGGTCTTCATCCATTGCATTTAGTTGTTAAAATGTGAGCTATGCATTTTTTTATTTGTAGGGGGAAATGGAAGGTTCACTAAGTAATCCACTGAGACATGCAGCATTTTTTAAGAGAGAGGGGGGGGGAGTTTGAGCACCACTGATATAGATGATAGAACTAGGAAGAAAAGGCACAATTTTAATCAACAGAGAACCTCTACAGTTTATACAGCAGTTTCAAGCCTTGCTCTCATCTTGCTGCCTCATGTGATCTTGTTAGAGGACGTGCATAGATTACATTGTTAACTATATATAACAGGAGGCATCCAAATGATAATCTCTTCCACTGTAGGCTTTCCTTTTCTCTCTTTTCTAAATAAAATACATAACAGAAAAAGAGAAGGGTTTTTTGGGGGGGGAGCTGTAGATTTTTCCATAGGGAAAAATGGTTCAAGTGACGACAAATTGATACCTGCCAAGGGAAGGATTCAGACTAGTTTATTCCTTTGCATCTGGTATTCTTGTATCATTGAACTAGAAGTGGCATCTGTTGACTTTCTGCCTGCCATGGATTTACTTTACAGGGACCCTTTTTGATCCAGCCTGAATGCCAGCCATATAGAAGCAGCTCTGATCTGCATAGCCTTTTAGCATCTGGTTGATACAGTTCTGCTTAGCTTGCACACTGACGCCATAGCTTTTGACAGGGTAACACTTGGAGATTTATAAGATCTATTGGTGGGAGAGGATGTTGATGAACAGAGTTTGGATATCATGCTGGAGAATACAAGGGGTGTGAAGGGGTAGCATTGGACCTAAGCTGAATATGCAACTCTTTGAGAGTTTAGATAGGCCTTTGTTTAGACACAATACTGTATGTGTGCTTTCTCCTTGTCTTTGTGGGGGGCCATGTGCCCTAGTCCTTTAGAAAGCCTTCTGCTCTTATCTATACAAGTGAAAATTTGAATCTCTTTCCAAGTTGCACACTGCTTTCTTGAAAGACATGCTGTTTTGACATTTGTGTTTGAATTTTAAGAGAGCTTAGAAAGAGCCATTACCTCCTTAGGCAGATAGTGCTGTTTATTTCGGTGCTAATGAGATACCCAGTGTTTTTCACACTCATGGTCGAGATCTTGCTGAGAGATGTCTTATTTGTATTCATTCCCATTGTGTCTTCCTCTGTTCCCTGGCATACATAACATTTACAAAACTTAATTTCTTTTATCATTTATGCGCAGAAGAGGAAGGGGGGGTGAACAGCCCTGTAGAAAATGAAGAATTGTCTTTGTCTGGGTGTGACTTAAGTAACTGAGCCGGCACTAGATGATAGGATTTCAATCAATGTGTTTGATCTGTTAGAAATCTGAAGTGTTCTAAAATATACAAGTGTGATGATGGTAAAGGACAAAAGCAGGGTTTGGATTTATAAGGTTCTTCCAAAAACTGCCTCCCTCTTTATTTGTACTGGTCTATGCTTTGCCCCTTTGCTTATTAACTGTCTGCTTAAATTGAGATTGGCCATTTATTTCTTTACTTTATGAATTTATTTATGTTTATTGCTTGCTTTAAAAATAAAATAATATCCAGCAAAGAAAAACAAATAAAATACCTTGGAAGAACTCTAGCTTTAGTCACATGATTCATGACACTGTCATCAACTTGCTATTGGCCAATCATCTTTTAGATGGAACGTCTTGTAGATACAGTGATTCTATATAGTGTCTCACTGAGCTGTTATTTGGGGGAATTCTTGGGAATGACATTCACTCAGAGATATAAAGACTTCCACTACGCCAGCTTTCAGTAGGTGGATCATTGTTACTTAATAGGAGGAAGCGAGTGAGGCAGAAAGGAGATCTGTGCATTCCTAACATGGAAAAGGCCCTTTCTATGTTACTATCAGGGGTGCCAACTTGGATAAAATATTGTGGGGGGCCAGGTAAGCCCTGCCCTGCAAAATCAATCAAAGTGGGCTGAGGGGCAGGGGCACCTACACAAACCATCCCAGAATGTCCCTGAACGTGTGAGCTCCTTCCTGGCTTTCATGCGAAGCATAAAGTTGAAGGGACTTCTAACTGCATCCCTATGTCCACAGCTAGAAGTGTCCTTGAGATAGAGAGTCCTGAGTAATATCACTTTCCATACAATTCTGTATTTCTCACATGCAGCACTGTTTCCATTCTGCTGCAGTTTGCCTTCCACTAAAAAAACACTATTCATCTTGCTGCCTTGGTTGCAAAATTATGCCACTTAAATAACATATACAATTGATAAATTGCATAAAGTACCTTGCCATTATATTTTTTCAGCCCATGTCGCAAAGGAAACAAGTTCTCTAAACATGCAAAGGGTGAGGAAGGAGGCAATGTTGGAAGGCTGAGGAAGGAGCCAATGCATGTGTCCAGACTCCCTACACACATTTTGCCATTCCATGGTCAGGCTGAATGCCTGCGTAGGGCTACAGGAAGATAGATATCAACTACTGGTCCATTAATTCACCAAAGATTGCAGACCTTCATGTTTCAGTCACCAATAACTAATCTGGACTCATATGTCAAACAAAGGCAGCAAAGTCTGGCCTTGCATTCTTCTTATTCCAAAGTTACCTTTGCCAGGGCTTTGAAGATATATTGCTTCAAACATCTAATTTACAGTTATTAAATCTAAGCAACTTTGACTGATGACACAAGTTCTGAACTTTGTTGTGCAGAGAGCTTAAGCTACTATTGGCTGGAAGTAAATAGGCTTTTTTTTATTTTCACGAGAGTGCGTTATCAGAACGGATACTATCACAACATAAGACATCAACATGGTGCCATTAATTGTAATGTTGGTATCAGCATAACCCCCATCTTGTTGAGGTTAATTAATAGGCCAAATGCTGCTACAACTGTAGAGAAAATTATTATGCTCCCCTGAAGGTTGTGATCTGTTTGGAGGTAGGGTACCACCATCTGTGTGGGAAAAAAATGTTTAAACTATTCATATAAAACAAAGGCATTTTGCTTGAAACCAGTCTAAGCAAAACTGACATTTTTAGTAATGATACTTGGGAATGCCATTCTATTTTTAAGGAGACTGATTCACATTTCCTGGATCACTTGGGAAATCAGAATGTAGTAATCCTTTGATTATTGCACTTTTCCCAATTTTGTGAGGCAGCTCAAAAGAAGTACCAAAATAAGAGTTTTGAAGAAAAAGCAGTAGAGTTTCTTTAAAAAAAAGCAAATTTCTGCATTTTTATATAATCACAGATTTGGGAGCAGGAAAGAACAGGCTTATGAATGAACACATATGAAACTAACATGGAACAGTAATAGAATAATCCATCCCGCCCTGTATAGGACAGATAGAACAAGTATTTAGGGCAAGCATAGGCAACCTTCGGCCCTCCAGATGTTTTGGACTACAATTCCCATCATCCCTGACCACTGGTCCTATTAGCTAGGGATCATGGGAGTTGTAGGCCAAAACACCTAGAGGGCTGAAGGTTGCCTATGCCTGATTTAGGGAACGTTAAGAGCCAACACCCATAAGTACTCAAGCCTTTGTCAACTACCTTGTTATTATGCATTCAGTTTTTTGAGACGGGGAGTTTTAAGAGGAAAATGTGATGTGTACATCACAGAAGAATGGTGTGATGAAAGAGTTCAAATTGGTTTGTTGATGCCCTTTTCCACCACATTTGTGGCAAGTCAAATGGCTAGTGAGCTTCTGACCAGTGGCCTTTCTCCCAAATTTTGATGACAGTGTGTACATAGGAAATAGGCCATGTTGGAAATTTTAGCCCTTTTAAAGAAGAAGAAAAATAAAAGATTTAGGTGAGTTCATTCATGATTGTTGATGCAAGATTCAACGATGTGTAGAAAACAGATGGCTCTGGTTTATTTCCTTTGTATAAATAATGATGTAGCCAAGGTTAGTGTAGCAAAGAAAAGGAATATCTAGAATATTTGTCTAACCAGAGGTGATGTAAAGCAGTGCTCAAATTGCAGAGGGAAAGGTAAGGAGTGCTTAATGAAAGCTACAAGCTCCACCCCTGACTTTCCCTAATTTAAGCCAAATAATGCTCTTTTGCAGTAGCTTGAAAGCAGTAGCTGGGGGTGGGAGTGGGGAGCACAAGTTGTAAGAGAGCTAAAGCTTTCTGCGCCCCACCCCATAGTAATTCAAGTACCGATTTAAAGTAATACCTTGGGTGATGTAACATTAATGACCCAATCCATCACTGTTGTCTGCTTAAACAGCTGAATACTACACGCAAATGTCCCAATCCAGCTAGGGGCATTTACACTCTTCTTGACATTATAGAACTAGATCCAAAAACTAGGACTGAATGCTCATAGCCTCAGTGAAAACAAACCATGATGGCAATGATCATCATCTGCAGACTATGTAGTGCTGGATTCTGTTCCATTTTCCCCAGGCTATTGTCGATGGTTTACCTGGATAATTGTCAGTTAAAAATGGATCAGGTGACAGGTGGTGGGGAAGATCTCTTCCTAAGATCCTAGGAAAAAACCTCCTAATGAGAGCTAGGTGGTCAAATCATCTGAGGTGGTATCAGGGAATTCATGATGTTCCTATCCCTTTCTTGTTGAAAGCCTTAAATTCAACTCCAGTCATTTCCAGTTAAAAGGAACTCAGGTCGAGAGAGGATTTCTAGCTAGCTAGCCATCCATGCGTACACACACCACCATTGCCACTGCCATCATTCTCAGTCTTGGTACAGTGGAACCTCGGTTTTTGAACACCTCAGTTTATGAATTTTCGGTTTACGAACGCCGCGGACCCATCTGGAATGGATTAATCTACTTTCCATTACTTTCAATGGGAAAGTTTGCTTCAGTTTATGAACGCTTCAGTTTAAGTACTCCGCAAACCATCTGGAATGGATTAATTCGCTTTCCATTACTTTCAATGGGAAAGTTCGCTTCAGTTTATGAACGCTTCAGTTTATGAACAGACTTCCGGAACCAATTGTGTTCATAAACCGAGGTACCACTGTATAAGGAAACTTCCTATGACTTATATGTAAAATCCATGTAGAATTTCTGGTTTTAGTAGCCTAGAATGTACTATTAATGTGTATGAGGGGGGCGGGAAACACATACATTGAAAAAATATAATATCACATTGGGAATTCTACCCTTTGGCAGAATCCATTGGTGATATCTCCTTTGAAAGTACTGTTGAAATGAAAAGGACTGGTTGAAGAGCATAAATTTGCACATATCCGATTCATTTCAGTGAAACTTGAGTTAGAAAAAGATATCTGGTGAGTAATAATAATAAATAATAAATTTTTATTTATACCCCGCCCTCCCCAGTCAAAACCAGGCTCAGGGCGGCTAACACCACTACAATTACAATAAGACATAAAAGAAAAGAAAAAATTAATTAAAATACAGATTGATATACAATATTAAAATTTAAAATGCAGCCTCATTTTAAGTAGTCCATAAATCCAAACTATGAGGGAGGAAAACACAGGGATCAGACTGTATCCAACCCAAAGGCCAGGCGGAACAGCTCTGTCTTGCAGGCCCTGTGGAAAGATGACAAATCCCGCAGGGCCCTGGTCCCCTGTGAAAGATCGTTCCACCAAGTTGGGGCCAATACTGAAAAGGCCCTGGCCCTAGTTGAGGCCAATCTAGCCACCTTATGGCTCGGGATCACCAGAATATTGTTGTTTGTGGACCTTAAGGTCCTCCGCGGGGCATACCAGGAGAGGCGGTCCTGTAGGTATTCGATTATCTGAAAATTTCACTTATGTAATGTGCCGAACAACTGTTTTGATCCTTAGACAAGATACCCAGAAGATTTCAGGGCCAAACTCTCCTGAGGAATTCAGAAATGCTGAGAAAGTTTAAAAACATGGAGCCAGTATGAGTTTACCCATCAAGCAATGCAATTACTTTATGCTCTGGAGATAATGGAGTTATTGGTAGGGAGGGGTGTGCATTTCTTCACTTACATCACAAGCCCATGCATGTCTAAAGTGAATCCTGTTGAATCAAGTAAGACGAATTGCAGCCTTACAACAACAAAAGCCTGCTCTGCTGCTTTGGGGGTGGCCTCTTGATCAACCTACTGAGTGGGGTCCTGGACTTCTGCCCCAAAGGCCTGTCCTAATATCACTGTTGTGTCATCACAGCAGTTGTCTTCTGAAACAATTAGAAGTGCACACAAACATGACCCCCCTTCCCCCCCTGCAGCCATTGATGGATAGATCTGTTTCCAGTCCACATTAATTTCTCATGTGTTCATTCACAAATCCATTTCTGTAGTAGTTTGTGAATGCTTAAGAAAAAAATCTGTAGGGAAATTCATATTTAAAGAAGAGCTTTAAAACATTTTATCACAAATTCTGCACTTAAGCAATACTTTATCTCAATGGATGCATTTCTAAATGGGTTTGATCCTAAAAATATATATTTTAACACATTTTGTTAGCACTGGAACACTTTTCCTTTTGACTTTGTAACACTCTCCCTACAGGAATAAGATACTTCTGATATTTTGTTGCTGCTGAAAACAAGGTACAACAGCAGTCTAATGCCCCCCTAAGATAAAACATTCCCCCCCCCCCGTTTTTAGTTTTGGACTTTTAATCTATTGTGGGATAAATTATTTTAAGAAGTAGAGAATTACAGAGCAATCCCACTCATGTCTATTCAGAAGTAAGCCATACTGAATTTGATGGATCTTATTCCCAGGTTATGTGGGGACTGAATGGATACCTGAAATATATTAACAGAAGTCTGAAAAGAACACAGCAGCTTCTTCCTCCTCAACAACCCCGGGAAGGAGTGAAGAAATGCATGAATATCCCAACCAAAGTGATCTGAAATTAATCAAACATAATAGCTAAATGCATATTTGCTTAACAGCTGGTTTTCACCGACTTCTCCCAGGTTAGAATTCTTTCTAAGCCACCCCTTTTTGCTAGATCAAATTTAGGTATGAAACATTTTCTTAAGCTAGTGTGAATGTACTCTCTAGCTCATCAATATCAGTATTATGCAGATAAATATGTAATTACTTTTTCTCCTACTCATTAAGTCTCATATTGAAATGGGATTCAATGTTGGTGTCAGCTAAACTCAGGTTATTGGTGACAACAACCATGACAATGAAATAAATCTTGATGCTCTCGGGGGGGGGGGGAGGGAGGGGAAAAGTTAAAATCTTGGGTTACTAATTGAACGCTGAAAATCTCTCAAAGAAGAGAGTTGTGGATTAATTTTTAAATCAGTCTTAATCTGCTTATTCAGTTTTAATTACAGAGCTGTGAATATTTATGGTGGGAAAAAATGCAGTACTTAACCTTTAATAATTTTCCTGTTCTCAATATACTTTAATTCAAAAAGCAAAAAGAAAAGAAAAAGAAAAAAGGGGGGCATATGTACTAGAAAGAAAGACAATAGGCTCTTCATGACATCGTATGTGCTTTAGTTATATGAATTACTTACTCCTTTGGATGCTCAACTGGACCGACAAAAGCAGACTGAATCTGTATAGAAAGATTGTTTAAACCTTCAGTTGTGCAAATTATGAATGCAACCCAGCATGTTTTGATGTTATTTAAGTAGGGATGGCTCTAGACATTTTATTCTCTGAGATGTAGGGCAAAACGGTGGCCTCTCTTGCACATACAGAAGCCAGCTTCAACACTGATGAAGGAAAGTGTCTTTCACCACACCTAAGGCATTAAGCTACTCTAGGGGGCCTCAAGCCACAGCTCTGTTGCAACTTGCCCACTGCTGCACCTTTCGATATATGATTTCTACTCTGGTGGGGAGTTTCCCATCGACAAAGTGTAGGATCATGGCAATGAAAATAATGAATAGAGTTGGGGCAATAACGCAACCCTGTTTAACACCCGATCCCACTGTGAATGGTTCACTTTGAGAGCCATTGTTATCTGCGATTGTTGCTGTCATATTATCATGGAGGAAATGGAAAGCGTAATGCTGGTAGTCAACAAAAGAGGTTTAAAGACTGTCTCAAGGCAAATCTATAAAAAAAAATGTAGTATAAATACTGACAACTGGGAAACACTGGCCTGCGAGCGCTCCAGTTGGAGAACAGCCTTTACCAAAGGTGTCATGGGCTTTGAAGAAACTCGATCTCAGGACGCAAGGGAGAAACATGCTAAGAGGAAGGCACACTTGGCAAATCCATACCGTGATGCCTGGAAACCAATGTCCCCACTGCGGAAGGATGTGTGGGTCCAGAATTGGCCTCCACAGTCACTTACGGACCCATTGTTGAATTCGTGTTTATGGAAGACAATCTTACTCGGCTATGAGTGATTGCCAAAGAGGAAGAAGAAGAAGAAGAAGAAGAAGAAGAAGAAGAAGAAGAAGAAGAAGAAGAAGAAGAAGAAGCAGCTTTGAAATTCACATGAGCAGAGCAATGCATGAGCATGCATATTCCTTGCTGTTGTTAATGGCTGTTTCTCCACCTGCTTGCTTGGCCCTCCGGGTTTTGTTGAACTATAGCCCCCATTGTCCCTGACAACTGGCCATGCTAGCTTGGGTTGCTGGGAGATGTAGTCCAGTATTTCCTAGACAACACCATGTTGACTACCCTTGAGTTACACCAGTGATGGTGGCAGTTGTGGTTGGGAGCATTCTGCTCGCCTGACGTTCATCTCAATGTGATCTTGAATGTTATTGGGGTGAAAGGAAATCAAAGTCTAAATCGGCAGATGAATGGTGATGCAAGAGACTTTGCTTAAAAGTCTTGCACATCTTTATTAACAGCAATATTATAGAATTTTGTATACAAAAATGCTGATAGCGGTGCTCTCTCCTTACTGGAAATCCCAACTGAATTGCATTGCTGGAACAATTGATGAACATTCACGCTGACATGAAAGAATATAAAAGAAATGAGCCAGCTATTGATTTCCATCACCACTCTCATCTTTCTAACAATCAAAATAAGAATAACACTTAATTAATAGCAAAAAAAACACCAACCCAACCAATAACCAAAGCAAAGATTCCTCCTCTGTGCAACAGTAAAGCAAGGTGGGATTTTCGAGTACAGAGTGCCTTACCTTCTGAAGTTAACACATACTTGTTAACTTGTTTGGAGCAGGCTATGACAGAGATCAGATGTTACAACAAGCACACCCAGAATAGAAATTCTATGCAGACCAAACATCTATGGTAGAGCACATGCTGAGAAAATGTGATCTGACCCTGTTTATGGAAGAATGAAAGGGAAAAAGGAATGAAATATAGATGTGCTTACCAGCAAAAGTTGCTTGCTATGTATAAATAAAAGACTACAGCTGTTCAGAATATAGAGGGTGGTTTAAAATTATAGGCTACTTGCAAAAAAAGGAAAAATAAGGGGGGGGGACAGCTAAGAGAGACGACAAAAATTGAACAAGCCCTAAAGGGAAAAGCAATTGCTCTGTGGTAGACCACAGGCTTTGCATGCAAGAGGTCCCTAGATCAAGTCCTGATATTCCTAGTTAAATGGATCAGGTAGCAGCATATAGCCGTTGCCGCTTAGAGAAGACAATTGACCAATGCTTGACTCAGTATGTCAATTTCATGTGAGCAAGAACTGGATTCTCAAGTGGAAGAAGGCAGCAAGTCAATGGTCTTTGAAGGCCCTTCGAGCTTTGTGAGTTTGTAAGGAAGCAAGGGCACAGGTTATTAAGAAACAGCAACACATGCACGCACATGAACTTTTTTAAATATTACATTTTTTTCTAATTTAATTAGAAAATTGCAATTATTCTAATTTAATTTGCCTGCAAGAAACAAAAGTTGGAGCTCCCAGATCCTTGAAGTTTGGGGAGGTACCCATGCTGTTAGTATTCTGATGCCAGCTCAAGGCCTGGATTTTTTTAATGCAGGCTTTTGGATGTTGCCACTGATTTTCAACTACATGTTGTCCAAGATCTTTAAATTAAGGGTGGGATATAAACAAACAAACAAACAAACTTTATACCTATAAATGTGAAAGTCTTGGCAAAGCAATCAGAAATGGGAGGAGAGAAGGAGGTGGGCTACATTTCCCTTTTTCATCAGAAATTTCTTTTTTGAAGCATGTTTATTATGACATTTATAACCTGCCTTTCTTCCAAGGAGTCCAAGGTGGCACACAGGGTTTTCTTGGTCTCCATTTTATCCTTACAGTTAACCTTGTGGGGTAGGTTTTCCTAGTGTATGTCACAACAGGCTACCAGAACATATCCTTCTTGCTACCTCTGTTCTTAGAGCACTGCCAGTGAAGAAACAGCAGCAGCAGAATTTGCTGCAGTAGCCAGGAGGAAGCTTTTGAGATCAGGTCTACAGCTCTGCTCACAGAGAAGGAGGTCCTGGAAATCTCCTAGAGATCCTCGTGTTTGCACCCTAAATGATGGAATAAAAAAAGAGAAACATTATGGTGAATTAAAGAAAAGAAAAGCCATTCGTTGTTACTCTCATCCTTTCAGAGAGGTCTGAAAATAATGCATCTGAAACATATTTGAAGCTACAAAAGCCCAGCTTAGAAATACTGTATTTACCACTATTCATGCCCACATAAATGTTGCTGTTCCCAGTTTCTTCCAGTTGAAGTTATGCTTATCTTGTATACATTAGTGCTTTGCATAGAAATCTAACAGGCCATGCATCATCCTCTGTAGGTTCTTTTGGCCTCTGAGCCAATGGCTTTTACTGACCATAACAATAGTTATTTAAAATCGTAGTAATCATAGTAATAATAGTAATTTAAAATTAGAGCAGGGTGTAGTGGGGAAAGGGAATCAGATAACGGGGTCTAAGCACTATTATTAAAATTTCAAATACTGTATGGGGAAAAGGGGCTCTAGTTACAAGCAAAGTATGCATATACAGTGGTACCTCGACAACCGAACGACTCGACTCCCGAAGGTTTCGACTTCCGAAGTCGACAACCCCAGAAGTCTTTTCACCGGGTCCGCAGTCGGCGCATGCACAGAACGGGCACTTCGAGAACCGAAGACTTCGACTTATGAAGACGGCCGCGGAACGGATCGTCTTCGTAAGTCGAGGTACCGCTGTATACATCTAGTTACAGGTAGGTAGCCATGTTAGTCTGACGTAGTCAAAAAAAAAAATTCCTTCCAGTAGCACCTAAGGTGCTATTGGAAGGAATTTTTATTATTATTTTGTTTATACATACATACATACATACATACATACATACATACATACATACATACATGTGATGATCAGCATTTTGGTTCTCAGTCTCTTTACAAAAGAGAAGAAATGAGGAAGATCAGATCTAGGGGATGGAAACACTGCCTAGGAAGAATCTTCATTGAGAATGGTGCTTCTTGCCCTTTCTTGAGCAGAGCAGGATGTGATTTTGCCTCCACACATTGGAAGGGTTTTTTTTTGCTTGTTTATTTAATTGATTATTACATTTTTATTTCTACTTTTCTTCCAAGGAACTCAAGGTGGTATCACATGGTCCTCCCTTTCCCCATTTTATCCTCACAACCTCCCTGTGACTGGGCTCCAGGTCCCCCAGGGAACCTCATGGCTGAGTGGGGATTCAAATCTGGTCTCTCAGGTCCTAATCCAGAACTCTAACCACTACACCGCACATCATGAGGGTGAGGAATGTATAACTGTCTTCCTTTTGCAGCTTCACCAATAAGAGATGAGCATTTGGGTCCAGTTCTTAGATCTACCCCTAGAGGAAGGGTTTTTCTTTGCATAATATATCCTAACTGGGTGGTTCTGTGTGGGTTCAAGGAAAAGAAAGAGACAATGGACACTGACAAACATTAGGGATGAAAGAGTTCATTTTTCAAACTTATGAGAAATGCAGAGTTCCTCCAAAATTTTCACTTCCCTGAATTTTGCTGTGCAGTTCTCGAACCCAAAGATGTATGCAGAAACACACCTATAGTGCCTTAAAACGGCACATATTAGTGAAAAGAGCACATAAAAGTGCATTCTTTGTGGCAAAAATCACTCTCACACTAGATATGTATCTCCTTCTAAAATGCATTTTTGTTTTTGATGAATACCAGCAATCAGGAGCCCCCTTCCCCCCCTTTTGGGGGGGCGGTGGCGGCAGCGGCGGGCACAAATTCGATCCACTGTGCCAGACTTGGAACTAAAAGCCAAAATTACATTCCAAACATGTGAAGAGCTTGATGACAATACGGGGTAGATATTATGCACCAGAAAACTCAAAGGAGATGTTCCAATCCATCAGTATCAGTTATTACCTGTCATAGTAATGCCTTTGAGGAGACTGGAGTAACACAAGCATCAGGAATGGAGGAAGCTATGGAAGCCGTTTTAGGGGAAGCAGGTAGAGAAGCCAATGCATTAGTAGAGCGAATTGAGCTTGCCGGTCCTATCGAGGGAATTGCTGCAAGTGTAATTACAAAGCAGATGCTGTAGAGCATGAACTACGTCGTCGCCTTCCTTTTAAAAGTTTCAGTGATACATTTTCCGGGAGATAATGCGCCTCTGGTCGATATCATTGCAAATCCCAGTCCAATTTAAGGAGGGGATGCTTTATCATTACCTTTATGAAACATACTGAACTTGTGAAACTCCAAAAGCTGATCCCACCCACCTAACATTCTGAGTTCTGAGCTCTCGGGGTTCTGGTTGTTTTAAAGGTGGGTCTCTATAAAGAGAATAACAAGGGGATCTTACACCTGTCTAAGCTATCACTTGCATGATTGTGTGGCCCCACGGTTGGGATACCCACACATCTCCCAATGTAGGGTACAATTTCATGCATTTAATGAAGTGGGCTGTGGTCCATAGCAGCTTGTGCAACAATAACTTTGATACCAGGCAGAGGGCCTTCTCGGCCGTAGCCTGATACAGTCGTACCTTGGAAGTCGAACAGAATCCGTTTGACTTCTGAAATGTTCGACTTCCAAATAGCAGCTTCCGATTGGCTGCAGGAAGCTCCTGCAGCCAATCGTAAGCCGTGGAAGCCCCATCAAACGTTTGGTTTCCAAAAGAGCTTTCGAAAACCAGGACACTCACTTCCGGTTTTCGATTGTTCGGGAGCCAGGACGTTCGACTCCCAAGGCATTCGGGAGCCAAGGTACAACTGTATAGATAATCACTGGGGTCAGAAAGGGGTAACTGTTTCCCACCTCATTTGCTTAATGCCCAAGGTGTCATGAAAAAGATTTATTCTTTGGATACTGAAATATATTTGTTAAAGCTCAGCTCTAAAGCTGTTTCCATGTGTGGAGATCATTCTGTACTTAGACCAGCAACTGTTTAGTCTACATCGGTTACTCAATAGAACAGTTGTCTTCACCCTTTTCAGATCTTGCACAACACCTTCAACCTCAAACATATATTTGAGGACCCATTTTGTAATTTTTAAATGGATATATTTGTATGGTGGTAGCACTGCTGCTGCAATCTATCTTAGATTAGGCAATAACTCAGTAGTGGGTCTCTATGGTAGAATACATATATTTGTTCCGAAAGAAGCATGCATTCTCTTTGACATCCAAAGCCTTCCTCCAGATGGCACTGCTGAGTTAAGGCCGGCAGTCATTTACTAGGAGCAGGGCCTTTTTGGTGAAGGTGCCAACTTTGTCAGACCATTTCTCCAAAGGGGCCACCAGATCTCTATATTGTACTCTTTCAGGTAGCGGGGCAATTAGAAAATCCTTTGACTAAATCAATTTTGTTATTTTTGGATCTGTCTATGTGAAATGTGCAAGACCTTTGGGGGTCACTTCCTGGCCTTCCAGTTGCCCACTACCATGGGAAGGAAAATCTGTCATTCAGGAGCATCTCCACCTCCATCGTTCTGCCCAGACACTGAGGTCCAGTGCTGAGGGCCTTCTGACGGTTCCCTCGCTGCGAGAAGCTAAGTTACAGGAAACCAGGCAGAGGGCCTTCTCGGTGGTGGTGCCTGCCCTGTGGAACGCCCTCCCACCAGATGTCAAAGAGAAAAACAACTACCAGACTTTTAGGAGATATCTGAAGGCAGCCCTGTTTAGGGAAGCTTTTAATGTTTAATAGATTATTGTATTTTAAATTTTTGTTGGAAGCCACCCAGAGTAGCTGGGGAAACCCAGCCAGAAGGGTGGTGTATGTATAAATAAATAAATAAATAAATAAATAAATAAATAAATAAATAAATAAATATTATTATACATTTCCTCATGACCCGTATAAGATCTGTGGTGATAAAGTGACTATTTAAAAATTAAAGTAGCACATTATTCTAGTTAATAGAACGTTTTCACAAATCTACATTGTCGGCAACAGTATATAGATATATATATCCATCCACATGAGAATGCCCTATAAGACCCGCAGTGGTAAATGTGCCCAGAAGTGCACTAATTAACTCCAACTGGTCTCCTAGGTTGTCTAGTTAATGCCTCCTCTCTGGCTATTCACTGGCCATCATGTATCATCGTTCAGCGAATGACAGCAGTCAGGTTATTAAAGGTGTAGATATTAAATTAACAACAGTAGTAAACATTGTAGCCGTACTTCACATCTCAGCAGAGCCAATGAAGTAGATGACACCAAATTCATGCTGATATGCTGGAATGACAGATGGGCGTCATTTAACACAATACATCAGTGGGCAACCCACGTACCACAGCTGTCCTCCACTAAATGAATTAGATCAGGGTAATTAATCTACGGCAGAAAGTATTGCTAAAGTGGGTCCTAAGCAGAATTAGAGAGGAATAAAATGCACAGCTATTCCCCCCCCCCCTTAAGAGAGATGGCTGCAGGAAGATGGAGCCCAAAACTGATTGCAAAGCGGTATAATTTCATGTAAAAATATATACTTCTCATAAGGAAAAGAGAAACAATGCTGTATTCATAAATAATATTTATATTTATATATGAATGTTTATTTCACCCTCATTAGGATCAGCAGCAGACACTTGCAATAGCAGGGGATGAAAGCCTGGGTAGTGATTTTGGCTCTGAGAAAGAATCCTTACCTCATTTGTTATCTGCAAAGATTGTGGCTCTTATTATTCTCTGCTCTGCTATTCCACTGATGTGGATTGAGTATATTTTAACTGCTTTCTTTTTAATTTGTCTTTCTGTAATAGGGCAACTCCATTCCGTTCACAGTAGGTTTGTCTGAAGGAATATTTTTATTTATTTATTTATACCCCACCCATCTGGCTGGGTTTCCCCAGCCATTCCGACCAGCTTCCAAAAAAAGATTAAAAATACATTAAAACATCAGTCATTAAAAACTTCCCTAAACAGGGCTGCCTTCAGATGTCCTCTAAAAGTCAGGTAGTTGTCTATTTCCTTGACATCTGATGGAAGGGCGTTCCACAGGGCGGGTGCCACTACCGAGAAGGCCCTCTGCCTGGTTCCCTGTAACTTCGCTTCTCGCGATAAGGGAACCGCCAGAAGGCCCTCGGCGCTGGACCTCAGTGTCTGGGCTGAACAGTGGGGGTGGAGATACTCCTTCAGGTACTGGAGGAGAGGATGCATGCCTGCCACGACCCCAAACCCTACAAGAGTTCAGTAGGCACATGTGCATCTGCAAAAGCAGACACTAGGGCGCATTGTTCACAAAGCACCAGTGTAGCTTGACCAGGAAATCAGGGTACAAGTCCTCATTCAACCATGAACCTCTCTGGGTGACCTGCGATCAGTCACTGTCTTAGCCTAGCCTGCCACACAAGCTTGTTGTGCAGATAAAATGGGGAGGTGGGTTATTATTATTATTATTATTATTATTATTATTATTATTATTATTATTATTATACCGTCTCAGGGCGGCTCCCAGAATAAAATAAACATATAAAACCACAAAATATATAATCAAAATAAAACAACCCAATAACTCCCCCCCCAAAAAAAACCCCAACCCACCACATTTTAGAAGGGCACAGGATGTCAATCAAATCAACCAAAGGCCTGGTTAAAAAGGAACAGTTTTGCCTGGCGCCTGAAGGTGTATAATGAAGGCGCCAGGCGAACTTCCCTGGGGAGAACATTCCAGATGGGGAGCCACTGCAGAGAAGGCCCGTTCTCATGTTGCCACCCTCTAAACCTCTCGGGGAAAGGGCAAAAGAACAGCCTTAGAAGATGATCTCAGGGTCCAGGTAGGTTCATATGGAAAGATGCAGTCCTTGAGGAATTGCAGTCCTGAGCCATTTAAATGTGCAATCCACTTTGAGCTGCATGAAGGGGCAGGGCATTAATGTGAAAATCTATAAATACTGCCAATAGTTACATTGGGCCCCCATTTCAAAAGGAATCACTCAGTTCCAAGTTTTTAACTCATGGTCATAGGCACAGGGTTTGACTCTTGCTGTGACTTGTCCAAGTGGGACCGCAGCTGTAGGCCTACTTGAGGGAAGACGCAAGTCTCCATTTAAAATTCCCCACAATGCCCCTGGTGTGGTAATAGTATTGAGCTAGGACATTGTGAGAAATGTAGGGGCAAGTGGGGCAGGTTGCTACAGAAAAAATCAATCTCATATTTTATGTAGCAAAAATGAGTGAAATAATATATTTTTTTGCTTGATTCATGGCATAACTAATCAATATTATAACAGCAATCAAAAGAACCATTAAAGTTAGAAGATAATGAGACTATAATGACTTCAGTAAAAAAATGGATTTGTATCATTCTGCCCCACCTACGGGGCACTTTGATACATTGGATGGGGCACTTTGATACAAAGCATAAATTGTACGAGAATGGTAATTATTTGCAAAAAATTAAAGAAAAAACTATTTTATTGTGAGAGATCATAATCAGCCTTACAATTTGTTACTTAAAATCTAAATTAGGTATCAAAACTAACAGTGTTTCACACATATCATAGGCTTTATGACAGGTTTTCTTAACAAAACATCAAAACTTGTATTAATCTTTCTTCAAACACCTATTTATTTTTTAAAAAAAAAACTTTGGAAAAACTTAAAAAGTATAAGAACTCACATTAGGTAGTCAAAAATAGTAAATTAAACAAAATGCTTATAATAAATAAGGTAATTACTTAACGTTTAGCTTTTATTGCACATTATATCCACTTAAGTCAATAGAAAAAGTATAAAGAGATGATGTTCGAAATGTGCCCTTTGGGAAATTTGGTTTGGAAATGGCAAAACAACATCCTTGAGATCAACACTTGCCTTATCTTCTACAATGGGGAAGACAAACATACAAGATCCTGGTTTTTTCCTGAGATATGACACTTGATAGCCAGTCATATTATATTTAGAAATAACTTTGGCCATGTAGTAAACAACCGTTTTTTTCTTTTCAAATTTAATGAGTTTAGAGATTTCATGCAAACTTGTATATTGGGGCACTATTGTACACATTTCTGTGCGCTGCTCTGGTTTGCCAGAAGCGGTTTAGTCATGCTGGCCACATGACCTGGAAAAACTGTCTGCAGACAAACGTCGGCTCCCACGACCAGTAAAGTGAGATGAGTGCCGCAACTCCAGAGTCATTCACGACTGGACTTAACTGTCAGGGATCCTTTACCTTTTTTATTGTACACTAGCAGGGCACTTTTATATGTATCAATGTGCCCCATGTCTTAGTGTATCAATGAACATTAAAAAAACAACCTAACAATTATTAATAAAACCACTGAACTTATTTAAAAATCATGTGTAATCCTGATTACTGAGTGGAATAACTTACCTTTGGAATTTTTAAATCTTAACTAAACGACGTAAAAGTGTTGGAACACTTTTACATTTCATGTAATTTTTTAGTTGGCCATGCTAATAACACACCTACTCTTGTCAAACGCCAATGGCTAACTGGCGGGAGGCACGGACGCAACTGTTGTACTCACATGTATTTTAGTGATGTCGCAACACGAATAACGTTTCTAATATTGAAATATTATTAGTGTATCAATGTGCCCTGTGCATCAATGTGCCCCGCTTCCCATAAGTGTTGTGTTTTCCCCATCCCTTGGATGCCACTATTTTAATTTATCCCATGCCTCAGACTGATGCTACCTCAGGGGTATTGTGGGAAATATTAATGGCAGCTTGTAAGAAACTTAATTATAATAATTAAATAATATAATAATTAAATAATTATAATAATGTTGATGCATGACCACACCAGAATCAACAAAACATCTGTTAGTCATTGCATTGAGGGGACAAAGGGTTGCACAGGGTTGTATCTAAGGTTAGCTGTACTTAGAGTAGGCCCACTGAAAATAATAGACCTGACTAACAAGTTCATGAATGTCAGCGGACCTACTTCGAGTAGAACTCGGTTGGCTGCAATCCACTCATCCCAGTTCTAACCCTGCTGACTAAAGCAACTGTGTGATGCTAAAAAGAGAGAATTGGTAACAAAATGTTGATGCCATCATCTAAGTTGCCAGAAATTGCAAATATGCAGAAGAAACTGAATTAGAAATAAATGACACTTTATCAAGGTGTCAGGTGTCATGCAGTGATGGATGAGTCATTGAAGAGCTAGATGTTGCAGTGTCACTCATCACACACAAAAGTTTGGATCCTACTCATAGCCTTGCCCTAGTATTTTTTAATTTTTAAACTGTTCTGGAAATATGTTGAGAATAGCCAATCATCTGTGCCCCCAAAGACGTTTCTTCTCTATTCTCTTCTTTTGTCATCTTTTCCCACACAGCTAAGGAGTTGCAGCCATGTTTATTGATATGTCAACCATTTCAACAGCTCTGCAGTGTGATGGTGTAGAGGCAATAGAAGCAGGGTGGATGAGAGCAGTGCCTTTTTTTCTTTTTAAAAAAATGTTTAGGGGATACTCTCATTTTGACTCAAGAAAACCACCATTTTATAGTTCAAATCAGGGGAAATAAATACAGTAAACACAACGAAACTGATCAATCAGCATGCTAGATTCCAATTCCTACTTCACACATTAAACGCTCGCTTCCGTCTGAGACTCAGGAAGCACCCTGACTGCCATTGGAGTAGCAATGGAACTGATAATTCACCATGCTAAAGAAACTGAAAATTCTAAAAACAAAACAAAAACCAGTTTCTTCTCCTGTTGGATTCACCAAATGTTTAGGGGTTTGAGTAACCCTGTGTCCCCCCCCCAGAAAAAAAGCACTGGATGAGAGCATACTTTTGTTGGTTTTCTGGATACTCAAACACAATTTGAAATATTAGAAACATACAACCAGAAAATAAATAGTGACTCCCATACATCTCCCAAAGGATCCAAGATAATGACGGGTGCTGTTTTCATCTTACCAAATCCTAGCCAGAACAGGGATGACGACAACAGAGTCTGCTAAACATGGAATGCCTCTCATCCACACAAGTTGTTCATCCGTGTAAATACTTTCTCATTAAGCAATTACATCAGCCAATGATCCCTCAGACCGTTAGATATCCATCTGTAGGATCTCTGCCAAACATTGAGCAAAACACAAATGCAAGCTCTGTGGCAGGAGCAGAGAAGCAAGAGATGAACTATATTTTGTATTCTAGGCCATATTTGTGACATACACTTATCACTTCAGCAACTTCAGATCAAATAGATTATGCCATATTCAGAGCTATCAGAAACCATCCTGCGTGATAATGTTGTCTGATCACTGGATCCAAAGCTGTTTTTTCTAGAAAAAGAGGTGCCGGAACTCACCATGAACACCTCTCTTGTTCTTTTAGAATGGCAATGGTACCCATCTGAGAGTGCCGGAACTGAGTTCTGGTGAGTTCTGGCTGATAAAACGCCCTGGCTGGATCCCTCCTTCATTAGAAACAATACAAAGAAGTACAGTGAAGATCATTCTGCTGCAGCAGTGCCAGTTGTACCCCACCTAATCTGACCCCTAATCTTGTGAGCCATGGGCTGTAGGATTAGAAACAATGGTTTAAATAAAAAGAGGATCCTGAGACCTTCAAGATTTCGTTGGTATTGACCTGGCCTTGTTGATCAAGGCAGATGGAGTACAACAAATCGTGTCCTCCCTCAAAGAGGGCATGTGTTGCGATGAGACCTGGAGACTGATCTCCTGGTTGTGGGTGGGTCTATTGAATAGCCACAACACCCAATCGGTAGGTCCCTCGTTGCTGGGTTTAACCTGGCCAATGGGGTGCAGTCTAAACAGATCAAGGGACCTATATAAACCCATGCACGTGTCCCAGAGCTTCCTCTTTCGGCGGAACACCCGCCCACCTCTCCCTAATTTTAGGGCATTTTGCGATTGATCTTGCTATGCCGTTGTGTGTTGTCTGTTGTTGGGACAGGGGCATGGCAGGAATTTTCCCCACTTGGCTGATTGGCTGTAGCCATTTGGGTTTTGCCTGCCACATAGCAATTCATCACAACTTGTATGGTTGCGGATAGGGATAGGGATAGGGAACAGTCTCGCCATCCCTATGTGAAGGGTATTCCGTTAAAGGAATCCAGGGACTCAACTTGGTTTGGCCAACCCCTGAAAGGGGTTTTTGCCCGTGCCTGAGTCCAGGGGAGCATCTGGGGAGTGAGCAAAATCTGTTCCCAGGCTTTTCACCTGCCTCAGGTGTTCACCCTTGGCTGACCTATGATAGAGCTCTGGGTCAGCGCTACCTGCAAGAGTGTAGGGAGCTAGTCGAACCAGAGCCTATGCAATCACTCACTCTTCTGTACTCAATAAAGTTGTGGCCTAAATTCTGCCTAAAACCAAAACTAAAATTTGAGTCATATGTGTCTTTATTTAGGGGGGGGGAGATCTCTGGGTCTGAACACGCAACATCTGGAAGGCCTCAGGTTCTTCTTGATTGGGGATTCTTGATTGAAATCCTGCAAAAGTTTTTTTATTTTATTATTTTAAAGGCCTATAATCTACTTTGACCAAATCATTTCCCATCATCTAATGTAACAATGAATGATATTGCAGATATCCATCATAAATGGGACAGGAAATATGCTAGATTATAGGCCTTTAAAAAATCATGCTGGAATAAAAGATATAATATTAACATTTAGCTCTCGTGAGTCAGTTACATGCCTTTAACCAACTTTGTGGCATTTCTGATTATTTCTGAAGACACAGAAAGATTTCATGAAAACAAAACATTCCCCTTAAGGCTATGCTCTGAGCCAGTACCAGTACCAAGGATAGAGAATCTTTGGCTCTCCAGATGTTGTGGGATTCCAACTCCTATCAGCCCCAGCTAGGATGGCCAGAGGCCTAGTTTCAGACTGGAGTCAAATTACATTTTGAGGGCACGGATTCCCCATCCTTGATCCACACACAAACTGATGCAGCTGCTTGTTATCCATCCCTTCCATTCAGAATATGCATTGGCCAGGTGTCAGTACTAGGACATGCAGAATATGTGTCTTTCTCATCCCTAAGAGCATCAGGAAAGAAAAACTCCAGCTAGCAATGCTGGTTTCTGAGATAAAATAATATACTGGAAATGATATGTGATTGATATTGCTAGACTTCTGCGAGGCGGACCCTTGGCATCCATGTATGCCATTTCCATCAGAGATAAATGAGATTTCATTCCATTCTGGGAGGTCTTGTCTACACATTCAAGATCCCATGGAGAATGATCTATTTTATTACAAGTGTGTATATGAATAAACTCCACTGACATTTTCTGCTGCCCTTCCTGTCGCCTCCTGGGTTTATTTAGCTTATGGTGTCCCAAGAAAAGAAGTCCAGCGGAGGAGGGGGGGGCAGAACATGTGTTTTTTTAATATACAGTATGCTTTTTAACGAATTGGCATTAAATAATCAGAAATCTAGTATTTTGACTCTAAAAGGAACATTCCTGCATATATTTCCTGCTCTGTAATTCCCACCTTTTTCTTGTCAACATTTATCAGGCAGGTTTGCAAATATAATATCCCTCAGAGAGACCATCGCTGCTCAGAAAAAGAAATAGCCTCTGAAAGAATGTGAGTGATTAGTGTTATAGGCTTTTCACCTTTTTTTTTTAAGGTAACTGAAGGGATATACAGTGGAACCTCAGCTGTCAAACATAATCTGTTCTGAAAGACTGTTCGACTTCCGAAACGTTCGACAACTGAGGCGCAATTGCCGGTTGACAAATTCCATTGAGGAAAATGAAGAAATGCGCCTTGGAAGCTGTTCAACTTCTGAGGTACGTTCGAAAACGGAAGCATTCACTTCTGGGTTTTCAGCATTCGGGTTCCGAATTGATCGGCTTCCAAGACGCTGGAAAGCCGAGGTTCCACTGTACTTTTAAAATCACATGTGGTAGAGGACACAAATGTGCAGAAGGTATTTACATTCAAAACCGTCTCTCAAAACACCAAAGTATCGTGAGTCGTTACTGAAAACTGAGAGGAAGAAAGCTAAGACACACCAAAGAGATTGGTTTAGAAAACATTATTATCATATGGAACTCACTATCACAGGAAGCTGTGCTAGTCACAAGCATAAATATGTTTGCTATCAATAATGTGAAAAAGTTATAGGCGTACTGTGGACTACCAGCCACTATAACAAAAAGAGCAAGCTCAATTTTCAGATGCATTATACTTTTTACTTGCTATTATGGGTGGGTGGGTGGGACATCCCCTGAATTTTCTTTCTCATTTTAAAAGCACTTTTGGCCTCACCTTGTTTCATTTGAGAGGATTAATCCAAATTCACTTTGAATTTTGCATTGGGCTAATGAGTTTCCCTGACATACTTTATCACTGCTAGGAGATTTAATAATGAGCTTTCAATGTAATACCTGGATCCCTCCCCTCCCCCCACCTCTGGGGAGTTTTACCAACAAACTATTGTCTTAGCACTAGAGCCAAACTCAATTTAACCAAAGATAAACTTCTGATTTACTGGTACTCTGAAACATTCTGAAAGCAGGTTTCTGCTAATTTACTCTGGAAAGTCTTAAATGGAGATTTAAAGAATTCTTCAATGCAGAAAGAGAAGTAGATCAAGGAGACTACTGGATTTGAGCCTAAAAACATGCATAGCCTCTAGGAGAGTCTAATCTATTAAGTCTGCTATCTCTTCTCACACTCAATTTTATGAATGTTGCCAATGCAGACATTGTGGCTTTAACACCATCAGCTTCTCCCTTTGCTAAATACAAGCCTGCAGAAAAGTTCTGAATAATTCCAAAACTTGCTCATTGCTTTGTGCCATTTTGGTTAGCCTAATAAAAATATTGGCCTAATGTGGATTTGGCGATCTGCCCGCTTCCCTGCCATAAAAAAAGAAAGAAGTTTTATCTTGAGATGGAAATTTTGTTAGGCCCATTAAGCGGTGCATCAGTAAAACTGCTAGTACATTTGCAAAAGCTAAGCAGAGTCTGGTATGGCTTCAAATTGGATAAGGGACAGTGTGCTGAGATTTCTGCATTTTAGGGGGTTAGACTAGAGGACCCTCAGAGTCCATTCCTGCTATGACTCTATTAAGCGAGGTCAGTGTTATGTACACAAGAACCAGGGGTGGTTTAAGGGCACTGGGCACTGTGCTGCAGGGGGGGGGGTGCCACAACAATGCTGTAGAATGGAGCACAACGGGCGCCAAACAGGGCCATCTTACCCATAGGCACTAGGGTTGCAGGGCACTCGGGTACCAGGCTCTCAGGGGTGACAGGCATAGCTGCCAAGTTATCCCTTTTTAAAAGGGATTTTCCCTTATGCTGAATAGGCTTCCTCGCGAGGAAAGGGAAAACTTGGCAGCTATGGTGACAGGCGGAGAGTCCGAGGCCCTAGAGTTGAGTCCGGGGAAGAGCCCGCCCATTGGTCGGAGCGCCGCAGCAGGCTCTTCTGCTGCAGCTCTGTGTTCTGTGCCGTGACTTCGGGGGCGACCGAGCCAGTGAGACACTGAGGCAGCCGGCCAGCTCTGCCCTCCTGCGCACCTGGGACTGGGCAATCGGGGCAGGATGCCGGGCGGATCTTTGCACCCTGGCGCCGCATATGCTTAAGACAGCCCTGGTGCCAAATGTATGTGTTGCACAGGATGTCGCTGAAGTTTGAGAGCCCAAAGTCTGTCACAGCAAGAATGCAACATGACCACAAGACTGGTAAGAACTGGTTGAAGAGGAACCTAACGGCTGACCGTTAAACTAAAAAACAACCTCATATAAAGTACAAGGAGGGTTCTGAGATGTAAAGTAAAAATGGGTAGAGTAAATTCTATTCTGATTGATTGAGAGATGGTGAAGTGCCAGGGTGGAAGAAGGTGGTTGGGTTAGCAGGTCAGGTGACATATATTTGCCTACATATCATAATGGAGTCTCACGGAATCCTTGGACTCTGTCCAGAAATGCATTACTGAATAAAGTTTTACCAATTGTGAATTTGATGTGAGCCTCTGTACTTGAACCCCCCAAGGGGAATTTCCCCCACAATCTCTGCCACCATCCCCATCTATTTTCCGTGTGTGTGTCCCCTGCTTTTTTTTGGGGGGGGGGAAGAATCTTTTCATTGTTTTGCTTTTCATTTTGATTCACCACTAGGATCAATGTGTGGAGGATGAATATAGATTCAGCAGAAGCATTTCATCGATATGAATGGAAGTGACCCTGCAGTTCTTTATTTAAATGGAACATGTTTATTGAACTGCTACTTTCTGATTGTTCGGAAAGGAGGCTTAGAAGTGATTCATCTGAAGCCAAGAGGCATTCGAGATTTCTATCAAGCGCTTTTACAAGCCTGAGCAGAGAAAGGCAAAAAGAAAGAAAGAAAGAAAGAAAGAAAGAAAGAAAGAAAGAAAGAAAGAAAGAAAGAAAGAAAGAAAGCAAGCAAGCAGCAAATAGCTGAATGCCGATATATGGATGGAACAAAAGAAAGTCTGCACCTTTGTTTTGCCTTTAAATATCTAACTATGCATCCAACCTATTCTAAATGCTGTATGAACTGAGGTGACAAGCTTCCAGAAGGGGTGGAGAACCTTTTACATTCCCTTCTCAGCAGCCTATTGGGAGGCCACATGACATTGCTGGGTGGTTCCAGAGGCAAACATGGGCAGAGCAACGAATGCAAATTTTACCTTCAGTAGAGTGGGCTAGTTTCTACGCACTCTTTTCTATTAGCCATTCAGAGAAGCAAGAGGCAGTGGCAGAGCAAGCCAATCGGGCACCTGGGGTGGCACGCGTGCCCTGTGCTTAGGGGCAGGGCGAGCCGGGGCAGGACACTCCGTGGGGCCTCCAAGGAGTCTGCCTGCCTCCTCCCACTCAGCCGTCCTACAGCTGAGGGGGAGGTGGCAGGCAGACCATTAGGGGCAGCACGGAGCCTGCAGGCGCCCAAGCCACCATGTCACTCCCAGGAGAGTGCCGCCCAACATTTTGCCACCCCCTTGAGTGGTGACACCTGAGGAAGATCGCCCCCACCACACACCCCTTCCCTGCAAGAGGTATTCTCAGAGTTCCAAGGACACATTCCAAGGTTGGACCAGTTGGAGAAGCAGCTGCAGAGGGTCCCAAAGGGTAGATAAAGAGGCCTTTGCAGTGAGGGCCAACCTTTGTTCCTGAGGTTCTCCAGGTTCCCCGTCAGTGATTTACGGGTTCTGAGGAATGGCACAAAGGTGGCATCCCCCAAAGTGGGGAAATGATCAAAATCCTATTTTCAAACATAGCTGTTAACCACATGTTATCCCTACATCCCCTTTCATAATTAACGTTCATTTTTATTTGACCTGTTTCTGAAGCTTGAGCAAAATTTCCTCCCGTTACAGTATCAGCCTTATATCTTACATGAGATTCAGGTTCTGGTTCATCATTAAAAACAAATCCTAGTTTTACAAGCCCTATGAAGAATACGCCTGCCCATGGCGATAATTGAGTTAGTGGTTTTTATCTCGCTACAGTCTGTTGGATGTCTCTATGACTATAAAACAAGCCATTTCACAAAGACCCTGCGGTGAACAGAGCAGGACTTTTGGCTTTCTAGTTATTTAGCTCCCTCACCCCTTTTTTTTCTTTCCAGAGGTATCAGATGCAAATGAGGTTTCTGGTTTCTCTTATCTCTTTGTTCCTTCTGAGGCTGAAGATTGATAGCTTTAAGGAGATCAAAGACAACTTTCAAATGTATCCCAAATTGATAATCTCCAGACTATCATACACCTTGTACTCGGAACAAAATAAGATCCATAATGACACAAGCATGGTAAATATAGCTCTTCTGTTAGACTAAGTAAAAGTAGATTATACATGTTTTTAGACTTCAAAGAACTGTCCTTCAGGTCGGGTTGCTGTAAGGTCTCTGAAGCTGTGTGTGTACTTTCCTTTTCCTTTCAATAAGCTGAGGGGGGAAGAAAGACACTCCAGCAATAACTTGGGAGGATTTTTCTTCTTCTTGCTAACACTGCAGTTTGAAAGATATAGGAACAAAAAAAACCACCCCTTTTCAAAAGCAAGGAACACGGGAGCATATCCTGTTAATTCAATGTAAAATAGAGCAGTGCATGGCTGTGAGATTTATTTGTACTGTAGATGTAAGCCTTTAAACGGGTTGGTTTGGAGATGAGGCAGAGTAAAAAGGCTAAATCATTGAGGAGGAAGGAAATGAAGATGTGGTGCTCATAAGAAGCGGCCTCACATTTAAACATTGGACCATCTAGTTTAGTGTTATCTAATCCAGCCTTTCCCATCCCGATGTCTTCCAGCCAACAGGGCCAACACCTAGGGATGATGGGAGATGAAGTCCAAAATATATGCAGAGCACCAGATTGGAGAAGGCGGGATGGAGAATTCAGATGTGTGGGACTCCAAATCCTGCCCTCTCCAGACATCATGGTCCAAGGACAGGAATGATACAGGTTGTGGCAGCGGCCATGGAGAGGCAACAGGATGCTCCCATGCTACCGCCATCAGCACTTGGAACAAGCGCTGGCTCATCCTCCTCTCCAAGATCGGCAGTGGCAGCCATAGTGGGAAGGGAAGAGACATAGAATCATAGAACCACAGAGTTGGAAGGGACCCCAAGGAAACTCAGTTAAAGTATCTGAAGAAGTGTGCATACACACGAAAGCTAATACCAATGAAAAACTTAGCTGGTCTCTAAGGTGCTACTGGAAGGATTTTATTTATTTATTTTGTTTCATCTATGACAGATGGCCATCCAACCTTTGCTTTAAAACCCCCAAGGAATGAGAGCTTTCTGGAATTAAATCAGAATCTGGGATGGCTTTCATAATTCCGGGACTGTGCCTGAAAAACTGGGACGCTTGGAGGGTATGAAATCCTCCTTTAGCCAGGGGGGAGAGTGAAAGGTGTCTCTGTGTGAAAAGAGCAATGGGTGGTTTGAGTGAAAATGAGAAAGGCAGAGACACAGAGGGCTGAGTTTGGGCTCTGAGTACATTTTAGGATGTCACCCTGGAGATCTGATGTGGGAGCTGTAATCGGCTGGAGTGTTGAAGCTGCACCCATACATTTATTTGAAAATAATGCAAATACCGCAAAATATCAAAAAGCCTTCTAAAGGTACCTAGGTAAAGTGTTGCATCTGTGGAACTTCTCACCATACGGGGAAAGGAAATAACTTCACATTTTTCAGATTTCAACCTTGCCTTGAGTTACTGTAAAAGACTGCTCTTATAAATTCATCCCAAAGGTTAACTGAGTTTTAAAACAAATACAATTTTAAAATGTTATATATATCCATATCCACAGGCAATGCTGCATCTGTCCTATGTTTCTACGACCAAACCTGTAAGATAATCAGAGATGGCAGAAAGATTTTGCCCATATCACGTTTCATTATTGTTGCTTTTATTCTGTGGTTTTAATTAACATCATCTGGGCATTCTTGTGGGAAAGTGGTTTATAATTTTTAAATATATCAATAAAAGGGTGTATACATACCCTAATCACCTTCCTTCGCCAACCTGGTGTCCACAGATGCTTTGAACTACAGGTAAAAGTACAGGTAAAGGACCCTTGGATTGTTAAGTCCAGTCAAAGGCGACTATGGGTTGTGGCGCTTATTTCACTTCAGGCCAAGAGAGCTGGTGTTTGTCCACAGACAGCTATCCAGGTCATGTGGCCAGCATGACTAAACAGCTTCTGGCGCAACGGAACACCGTGATGGAAACCAGAATGCACAGAGACGCTGTTTACCTTCCCGTCGCAGCCGTACCTATTTATCTACTTGCACTGGCATGCTTTCGAACTGACAGGTTGGCAGAAGCTGGGACAGAGCAACGGGAGCTCACCCCGTTGCATGGATCCAAACTGCTGACTTTCTGATCAGCTCAGTGGTTTAAACTACATCGCTACCCGTGTCCCCTTTTGACCTACAACTCCCATCAGCACAGTTGTGTTGGCTGAGCCTTCTGGGAATTGTAGGCGCCATGTTGGCAACAAACACTGCTAAGAGATGAGAATGAGTGAGACTCACACTAAATGATAAAATTGGTATGCTGACAAATACAGATTGAGAAAAATACATTTTCAAAATTCACCCGTCTAGGGACCTCATCATCTTCACACAGATTCCAAGTCCATTGTACTACACGCTTAAAACAATAGTACATTCTTTCTGGTTATCCTTGCTCATTGTCGATTTATTATAAGAGTATGCTCCCTGGCATTTTGGCAGTATATAAAATACAGTTCATTAGGCAACATCCAGGAAAGGCTCTAGAGAAAATAAACCAGCCCAATGTTAAGTATTACAGTACAGGCATTGCTAATTCTTTATTTCCTGCTGTTAAGCAGAAAACAGGCTTGACTGCCCTTAACAACAGCTGCAGTGTTACCACGTGGGCCTGGCCGTGAACCTTGTGTGAATTGCTCTCTCAGAAAGAGCTTTTGGGGGCAATGGATATAGCAGGCAGGTAGGCCAGTTGTCAGAAGAGGCTTCTGAAGAGTCCTAGTGCATCAGCAGCAATTAATGCAGGTGGTATTTTAGACAAGGGAGCTAATGAGCTTTAATATGCATGCAGGTGAGGGAGTGCTGAATCAGTAGAGCCATTAATGAACCTATGACAGCCTAATTAGCTACAATTTAAAATCTATGGAATCTAATCAGAGAAGCTGAACACTGCTGCAAATCTGTGTATGAATGAGTCTTTCTAAATACTCCAATCTGTTGCTTAGTCACTGATTGATAGTAATTGCTTTCCCCCCCTCTATTGTGTATAGGAAAATGCCCAATTTTGTTCTGATAGAGAAGGACACAAGTTAAATGCCTAAGATGTTTGGCTGCTTAAGTTTTAATCAGTGATTTATTTTTATTTTTTAAAAAATATAAAAATAGATAGTGGAATTAATTGTCAGCTCTGAATATAGATGATCAAAAATATCACACTAACTTTTCATCAACTTGGCTGGCGAAAGGTTTTGCGCTAGTTTCTCCCAAGCGGTTACATGAATTTAAAGCCAGAGGACATATCAAATGGAAGAGATTCAGGGAAAGTTAAGAGAGAGGTGAGTTCTGCTGACGTTGTTAGGTCTTTGGCAGACTGCTAAAAAATGCAGGAGACACCGATTTCAAAAGCGCTTAAACATCGTGTAACATCAAACGACAGCTATGTGTGAATATGCGATCACAAATCGAAGAACACAGCTTTTATATCATTGCAAATACAGCACTTGCAGACTGTGTCAGCTTATACTTTTAACTGCCAATCATCAAGTGTGAAGAAAATTATCAAGTGTAGAGGTTAAGTGATGTGCATGAAGGTATCAGCTGGCCTTTAATCCATAGTAATTTAATTTGATTGGGAGGTGGGTTTTATACATTCTGTGCAAGTACAGTCAAACAGCAGGATAAAATGCATTTGATTTGAATACATCCATATGGTAGAAATCATACAAAACTTCCTTATTGTTATATAATATGCTGCGGTTGCGATTTTGTCTCATCTACCTTTTTTGTTTGTTTGTTTATAATTGCATTTTTAATGGATATTATTGTACCTTGTGTTATCACATTGCAATGAAGATCAGGGTTTTTTGTGTGTGTAGATAGATCAAAGAAATCTGGAGACTGACATATTATTGATGACTTTAATGCCTTCCCTAAACATGAACTCTGTCCCAAATATCTAGATAATGTGCACAATAACGTACTGATTGGTCATAATCCAGGGAGCTGAGGAATACTCACCTTGTGCTACTTTCCAGGCATGATCCTGAATATATGAATGGAACCACCACAATATCCCTGATACTCATCCCACTAAATCCAGGAGGATGCCATGATCAATGCATAAAGGTAAAGGTAAAGGGACCCCTGACCGTTAGGTCCAGTCGTGGACAATTCTGGGGTTGTGGCGCTCATCTCGCTCTATTGGCCAAGGGAGCTGGTGTACAGCTCTATTGGCCAAGGGAGCTGGTCATGTGGCCAGCATGACTAAGTCGCTTCTGGTGAACCAGAGCAGCGCACGGAAATGCCGTTTACCTTCCCGCCGGAGTGGTACCTATTTATCTACTTGCACAGCGTGCTTTCAAACTGCTAGGTTGGCAGGAGCAGGGACCGAACAACGGGAGCTCACCCTGTTGTGGGGATTTGAACCGCCGACCTTAATCGGCAAGCCCTAGGCTCTGTGGTTTAACCCTGGAAAATCGTCAAACTATACTGTAAAGTGCCTAAAGAAGTTATATAGGTGAAAAGTTAAAGTTCACACGTTTCAAAGCAGCTTATTCATATACATGCTCCAAAAACACTCTTTTGAAGGCACTCTTTTGATTCAGTCATCTCCTTCACTCCTGTCTTTCACCCCAGATTCCCATTGAAGGCATCAGAAAACCACAAAATCCTACTAACCCACCTCTCGTGGCCCACCCATGAGGCGACTGCCTCAGATGGTAGGATCCACTGGGAAAAAAATATCCCGATGTCAACTTGGTTCCTGATGTTGATCTTCCCTCACACCTTCTCCACTGGCAGGGAGGGAGGTGCCATTTTGGGGACAGCCTCAGGTGCCAAAATGTCTTGAGCTGTCTCTGCCCCCGCCAAACACCCTTCTCTTTCCTGGTGCTCACCCAGTGTTATGACTTGGTCTCTCCCACAAACGCAATACGACTCTGGCTGTTAATTATTTCAGATTTATTGCTAAAACAACAAACTAGGACGGAGCTTCTCTACTCATCGTCCTCCCCAGAAGATGCAGTTGCCCGGACTGAGCTCCTCTCCCTTCCCCAGCACAGAAGTCCCCACCTTCTTTTCCGATATCTTTATCGCCTCTCGGCTACTTTTGAGATCCTACAAGATTTGGGAGAGAATGCTTTCTGCATTCCAACGTCTGACTCATTTTTGGAGCTCTCACGCAGCAGCCTGTCACTCTGGCCCTGTCTTTCGTCTCCCCTTCGTTCAGAGCTCAGAGTACAGCTGTTCTCCCCCTCCTCTCTGCCTTCTGCTTTTAACTGTTATAAATAATAATAATAATAATAATAATAATAATAATAATAATAATAATAAATATATTATTTGTACCCCGTCCATCTGGCTGGGTACTTTGGGCGGCTTCCAACAAAAATTTAAAATACATAAAAATGTCACACATTAAAAACTTCCATGAATGTCTTCTAAAAGTCTGGTAGCTATTTTTCTCTTTGACATCTGATGGGAGGGCGTTCCACAGGCCGGGCGCCACTACCGAGAAGGCCCTCTGCCTGGTTCCCTGTAGCTTTGCTTCTTGCAGTGAGGGAACCGCCAGAAGGCCCTCGGCGCTGGACCTCAGTGTCCAGGCCGAACGATGGGGGTGGAGACGCTCCTTCAGGTATACTGGGCCGAGGCCATTTAGGGCTTTAAAGGTCTGTTCTCTCTCTATGCCTGCTTCTTCTTCTCCTGTCAGCACCTGAGCTTTGCTGACACCCAGAGAGGAGAATCCACAGCATTACAACAAACAGAGCACCCCTTTATCTTCCCCCAAGGGATGGGTGTCTTAGATACCACCCCTTGTAGGGTTATCCCACCTCCCTGAACACTGCCTTCTATTATCTCTGATCCAAATGCCAGCCCGAGTCCTCCCAAGGAATTGTCCAGAGCTGGCTCAGGTGTCGATGGTCAGGAAATCAAGGGTTAGTGTCATCTACCTTCATCAGTTCTCTTCAGCTGTCAGAAAGGTTCCTACTGCATTTAAGGTGCGGCTCATCAGGGCAGATGTCCCAGAAGTATATTTAAATATGTATTTGAATATGCATTTAATAACATATTAATAAAGGTAAAGGGACCCCTGACCATTAGGTCCAGTCGTGACCGACTCTGGGGTTGCGTGCTCATCTCGCATTATTGGCCGAGGGAGCCGGCGTACAGCTTCCAGGTCATGTGGCCAGCATGACAAAGCCGCTTCTGGCAAACCAGAGCAGCACATGGAAACGCCATTTACCTTCCCGCTGTAGCGGTTCCTATTTATCTACTTGCATTTTGACGTGCTTTCGAACTGCTAGGTTGGCAGAAGCTGGGACCAAGCAACGGGAGCTCACCCCGTCACAGGGATTCGAACCGCCGACCTTCTGATACATGTGTTTAAATTAGCATTTTGAAAGGATTAGAAGTATTTATTAAGAAAGAAATAATTGCTTAAGCCACCTTTCAGGGCACATTGCAGGCAGTTTGCAGAAAAATCCATGCAAAAACAGAACAGAAATATGTGCAAAAATATGCAAAAGTCACACGAGACTGGAAAGAGGGAGATTCACTCATGTCCTTAAATATTCTCAGACTGCAAGGCATAAAGTGTTCAAAAAGTAATGCATGTGCCTCTGGAAGGAGACTGGAAGTCTGATAGCTGCAGACCTGAGGAAGCTTCTTCCCCCAGCAGTTTGACAATAAAGGGAAGCTAAAGGGACTTACATATTGTGAGATTAGGCCTCTCCTCTCATAGAGTCCCAGATAATTTAGCAACAACTTTCTGGTTTAATAAGCATGAGTTTCTTGGCAAATGAGGTTTTCAATAAAGATCGTTTAGCTCTCAAGTGAGTTCCTGTGTTGGCTATAAGAGAAAACCAAAGTTTCATATCTATAACTCCTCCATCCCCTCTTTCTCAGGAATGACTGTAAATTTTGGGAAAATACCTTTAACAATCCGTTGTTATTTACTTAGGAACCAACTCCTAGGGGCTAATGGGTCTTCACACACCCCAATTGTTGATGGGCATTGGCATTCAAATGGTATGTGTGTGCACCATGTCATGTGATCAATTATGTAAAGGTAAAGTCTCATTGAACTGCATGGGGATTCCCTTTCAATAAAACTTTATATGCTCAATCTCGAAAATCATGGGTGGCATTCAACAGTGTCGGTTCACTTGTCCCACAGAATTCAGCTTGGGCAATGGACCTTTTCCCCCCTCCCTTTTCCAGAAGGTTGGGAGACCCTCTGGAACAGATGTGGTTCCAGGGGGCTGCAAGGGAAAGAAAAGGATGGGAAAGTCCCATATAGACCACTGGTGCAATGTTAGATATTGCCCCATATCACTAGTTGCTGAAGCATCTTCAATATCTTGCACTTGTGATTCATTTATGATTTTATGCACCTCCCGTGTCTTAGCATTCCTTCCAAAATGGTGTGTTTGCAATACCTCAGGAACTCTTCCCAGGGCTCATTCCATTTTCTAAACCAGCATATATATTTACATTTTAGTTTTGATGATTTTGTTATTTTTAAACTGTTCCACTCCACCTTTAAAGTTGGAAATCCAATACTCCCCCTCAAGGGACCCTGCAGTTTATAAAGTAATTGTAGGTGTATGGGAAGGAACAATGAATCAAACCTTGCATAGCACTGAGATATAAGGGTTCTCTTTTTTAAACCCAAGAATGCCCTGGGAATGATGTTAGGTCGCCTTCTAGAAAGCAGACAAAAATCTCCCTTTCATGGTGGAATGAAAGGTCTAGTAGTGGAAAGGGAATGGATTGGGGAACAGCTCTAAAATTAATGGATCCTCTGAAGTGAGTGGAATGAATGGGCAGTTATTTAACTCACTGAAGAGCTTCACACACACACACACACACACACATACACAGCTTTTGCAACACTATTTTTTATTCATTTGTGATGTTGCAGCCTTATTTGTTCTTAAATAGCCTTTGCTGCCTGGGTGTAGTTAGTTGAATAAATTCATTCCGAAGCACTTGGTAAAGTGTTTTCCTTCTGTACAATTGAGGTGATGCATTTTAATAAATCACTTGTAAAGGTGGCTGCTACAGTATTTACCCTCTTTATTACCTGCTGTGGAGACAAGGGCTTTAATAATTTTTATTTATTTTGGGGGGAAGTGGCTATTTTTCGCCCATTGCTTTTTATTCTGGCACCCTGTCATTCTGGAGCTGTAACCCTTCAATGTGTTCATTTGTTTAAAATGCTTACTGTTCCTTGCTGTATGTATTACTCTTGCTTCTTGAGCATGTTGATTGGCAAAAGTGTAGCACAAGCATAAACGCCACTGAAATAAATTTAATTTTTGTTAATTCCTGCTCTGTGGAAAGTGAGGCACCTCTGGGGAAGGACAGGGATACTTCCCCTCAGTTCACCATGTTGTGGCTAACACCATGCACAACAAGACAACCCTTAAATATGAAACAATGCCATTGTAGTTAGAAATGGTTCAGAAATTCTCATCATAATTTCTCCGCAGACTGGCAAGTTATTTACTTGTTTGTTATTTATGCCAGGGGGCGCTGTGTTTCAATGTATAGTGGTACCTTGGGTTACAAATGCTTCGGGTTACAAACGCTTCGGGTTACAATCTCTGCTGACCTGGAAGTAGTTGCTCGGGTTGCGAACTTTGCCCCAGGATGAGAACGGAAATTGCATGGCGCCGGCACGGCAGTAGCAGGAGGCCCCATTAGCGAAAGTGCACCTCAGGTTAAGAATGGTTTTGGGTTAAGAACGGACCTCTGGAATGAATTAAGTTCGTAACCCAAGGTACCACTGTACTTCTTTTTGAAGCTCTTGAGTGCAGGTTAACCAACCTCATATAACCAATAAACTTGGATCTTTCTTTCTTTCTTTCTTTCTTTCTTTCTTTCTTTCTTTCTTTCTTTCTTTCTTTCTTTCTTTCTTTGCCAATCAGAAACTGCGAAAGCGCTGTTGGACGTTTGGCTTCCCAAAAAAGTTTGCAAACTGGAACACTCACTTCCTGGGTTGCGGCATTCGGGAGCCAAAACGTTCGAGAACTATGCTGTTTGAAAACCAAGGTACAACTGTAGTTTGCTTGCTGCAGACCTCCAGAGTTACTTTCCTTTTCCATTCTTGTTATGTAGCAATAAAGGACAGTTGTGTTTGAGAGACTTACCTCTTCCTGATGTGTTTTCCTGTTACCTCAAAGCAACATTGTTATAACATTTCTACCTCGCATTTTCTCTAAGCGGCTCAAGTTGGCACACATGGTTCTCCCTCCTCTCCATGTTTTCCTCGCAAAAAAAAACCTGTGAGGGAGGTTAGGTGACTGGCCCAGCATTGCCCAGTGAGCTTCATGGATGAGTGGGGATTTGAGACCCTAGTCCCCCAGATTCTGGTCCAGCGTTCTAACCACTACACTGACTGGGTGTAAGGGAGGAGCAATGGACAGAAGTGGCAGAACAGGGGGCGGAGAGCAACCAGGGAGAGCAGGGGCTCAGGGATGCTCAAGAGCCCTGCATCCACCCAGAGGCCCAGGAAGCGAGCTCAGATTCAGGAAGGGAGGGGGCTTTCAAATCAGCACAGACAAGAAAGGAAAGGAAACGTAAGGATCAAAGACGTCTTGTGCAATTCCCACGTTTACTTTGCTGGTGCGGGAATCGTAAGAAGCCACTCCCCGAATGTGACTGAACGGGTTCGGATGCGTAATTCTGAACTGTAGCTGTTTCTTGTATATATGTAATAAAGATTGTAAATACCACGCTGATTGTGCTGGGTGTTACAGCGAAGGGGAAACACCACCTTTACACTGGGTGACTTTTACAGGCCCAGCATTAGCAACCGGCATGTAAGGCAGCTTCCAGCGGACCACGAGAGACCATCAGTGGTGACCCCTGCCTCAAGGAACCCTTAGAATCATCTAGTCCAACCCCCTGCAATGCAGGAAAATGTAACATGGCAATCGAACCTGCAACCTAGGTGTTATCAGCAGCAAACTAACCCGCTGAGCTATCCAGACACTGATCTAATCTTGGTGGCCATCACTGCCTCTTATGAGAACAAGTTCCACAGTTTTACATTGCTGGGCTGTGTGAAGAAGTACTTAACCATTATCTTTCCTGAACCTTTCAACATTCAGCTTCACTGGGTTTCCGTGACTTCTGGTGTCATCTACCTTCTCCATGCCACCCATGGAGCTATCTGCAACAACAAGTATTGCAGTGTGAAAAGAACACCAGAAAACAAGACAGAAGTGCTGGCATTTTAAGCAGGAAATCTAATGCAAGATTCCCCATGTCTGAATGCATCCTGGCAGTGGCCCTTCGGGATTTCGGGTTCAGTTCCCTCCCAGCTGTACCTGGAAATGCCAGTGGTTGAATCTGGGACTTCCTGCATGCAAAACAACAAAACATGCAAAACAACAAACCAAAAAGTGGAATTGTTTCAAAGTGGAATTGTTTCAAAGGGGCGTCCTTAATGCATCACTCTTCCATTTTTTTCCTTTCTGAATTTTGTGCAGAGTGCTATGCATGCACACGATCCGTATAATTAAATAACCACAACAAAATGCCTTGTCACATGACTTTTTTGCACCATGTGAGCTCCATCTGGAGGGGTAAGTCTTTGTCTTTAACACATGGCTCCTGGCAGCCTTGAAATATATCAAAGTTTATAGTCAGGGGGAAGGGGGGAAGCAGAAGGCTTCAATAGATAGTAAATCGAAACATAAATTACTTAAGACTGGAGTATGGAAGAATGCCGCTGAAAGCATACAGAACTGTGGACAGCGATAAATGCCGTATTACAGACTAAAGGGTAGAGGAAAAGATGAACTTTCAATGACCCCTCAGACTCTGCAGGCTGTTATACATATTATCTGTTCAGGTGAGCTTGACTATTAGAATATAGCTGTGGAGCTTAGGTGATGTTTTTTTTAAAAAAAAAATCCTGAGCTACAAGTGAAAATTAGCAAAACAGGAAGGTAGAGTCTGGCTGAGGCCTTCAACAAAAGGAAACTATGGGACTGATGCTAAAGAATAGATTTAAATATATATATTAATATTATATAAATATATAAATAAAAATTCAAAGGAAGACATTAAGGCTGAATATGAATTATGCATTTAAACACATCTAAAACACATGACTCCCCCCCCCCAAAGAATCCTGAGAACTGTAGTTCTTTAAATGATGCTGGGAACTGTAGCTATGTAAGGGAGTTAATTACCATTTACAGGATTCTTGGGGGAATTAATGTACTGTAAATGTGCAGTCATACCTCAGGATATGTCCGCTTCATGTTGCGTCTTTTCAGGTTACAGATGCGCCAAACCCAGAAGTCCCCAAAACGGGTTACTTTGGGGTTTGGCGCATCCATGACCAGCACGCATGCGCAGAAGCGCTAAATTGTGCTTTGTGCATGCGCAGAAGTGCCGTATTGCGGCATGCGCGTGCGCAGATGCAGCGCTTCATGTTGTGGCCTTTTCATGTTGCGAATGGGTCGCCAGAACAGATCCCATTCGCAATATGAGGTACCACTGTTTTGTATTTATGCAGCCTGTATCTGAATGGCAAATTAAATGAACTATGAATAACACCAGAATATCACTTCTGTTTGGACTAGCTTTCCTCCCTATTTACCGGTATGTATTTATTTGCTAATTTTTAATATTGATATTCATATTTAATGTACCTTGTATTATCAAAATCTCACATACGAAGAAAATCAGCAACTTGATTACTAATGGTGACAGCCTCAGATGTTTTATTCCAGTTTGGAAAAAGTATTTCCGTGGTCATCAGCTGTTCTGACTCGAGATTCAACTAGCTGCAAGTTGCAGAATATGGGATCAAATATCCCAAGTTGCAGAATTACAGGTTGAATAATATGGGAATGGAGAGTCCAAAGGCCAAGAGTAGGAGAGGATAATGAGGGCTGTTGACCATACCTGAGGCGATGGATGGATAATGACAAACAGTTGATGGACATGTGGACTTCTGTGAAATCAAAGCCCATACAGCCATCACAGTTAGCAACCCTTGTGAGCTCTTCTGTTCAGAAAATTATCCTTAAGGAGATAGAACAGATAGAATATTAGCAGTATTTCCACCACATCTCAAGAATGGCAAAAAAGACTGAATTCTTTCTTATTTGAGATTTTGTAATGATGTGACAAAAATAGATATGATTCCTGATCCAATGAGTATCTTTATTAGTATGAAAAAACCTTCCCTTCTCCCAATTTGAAGTTAAGCATCTTGTGTTTACAGAAAGAGGCAACTGTAAAACACCAATTTTATCCCGAGCATAGTTGGTATTGCCACAGAACCTTGTCACAACAGACCTTCAGCAGACAGATAATTCATGTCTTAATTGTCTTAAGCCAAAATGTGTCTTTCAGGTAAAAGGTTTTTTTTAAAAAAAATGAAAGTAAATAAATTCAATGTAATTCCAACAGACAGCAGCTGTTGCAAAATGACTGAAGGATACAGTAACACTATCAATGTAAAGAAGGTCTCGGATTCTATTCTGCTTTTTAACAGACCTGACTGATCAGGCCCATCTGTGTCAAATCCTCGAGGCAAGGATCTTGCGTCGGTGAATGGCATTTGGCCGCTCAGCAGTGAAATGGGTACCAGCAAGAACCAAATAAAGCGACAGGAGATCATTGGCCCAGAACTCAACTGATATCCTGGAGGTCTTCTGGTTTACAGGCATTCAATGAGTAGGAGATTTTCTCCACATGGTTTTGTCATAACACAGCGTGCGTAGGTCCATTTGTAAAATAAACACATCAGTTGCAAAAAAAAAAAAGAAGTTCTGAGAGAGAGAGAAAAGAACGGCAGTTATTTCCTGTTGGCATGCAATCATCGGTTTAAAAGCTCTGCTTTTGCATAAAATGCAAAGAGATTGCGACTCCTCATTGAGCGTAACTGGCCCATAGGGCACAATTGTTGTCTCATTCCGTATCAGAAGTTCCAACAAATCAAGCCATAGCAACCTTAATAGGGTCAACTGATTATGAGGGCGTCTTAATTCTTGATAAAATTCCCTGGCGAGGCATGGCTGCTTTGTGAGAGGGGGGTGCTGAAGTGTGTGGTTAAACATCGTAATGTGTGTGCTGCAGTGGGTATAAAATGTCTCAGTTTACATATCAAGGGCTTATAAGGCTTTTCAAAAACTGCTAGTTTTCATTTTTGTATCGTATTTTGTTTTAATGAAAATATTTTACTGGGGTGTGTGTGTGTGTGTGTGTGTGTGTGTGTGTGTGTGTGTGTGTTCACCATGCTCCTCCACATGCAGCTGCTGGGTGACCTTGGGCTAGTCACACTTCCCTGAAGTCTCTCAGCCCCACCCACCTCACAGAGTGTTTGTTGTGGGGGAGGAAGGGAAAGGAGAATGTTAGCCGCTTTGAGACTCCTTCAGGTAGTGATAAAGCGGGATATCAAATCCAAACTTCTTCTTCTTCTTCTTCTTCTTCTTCTTCTATTGGCTCCTCCCTGGTGGGAATGGGAAGGAGAAGGATATAATTTTGTATATAAAATATGCAATGTGTATAAAATATTATATATATATATATATATATATATATATATATATATATATATATAATAAAATATATAAAGTAAATGCTTATGTTAATGTAAACACATTGAGGGCAGAGACCTGTTTTTATTATTAGTAATACTATCTTCATTTTTATCTGAAGAAGTGTGCACGCACACAAAAGCTCATACCAATGACAAACTTAGTTGGTCTCTAAGGTGCTGCTGGAAGGAATTTTTTTTATTTGGTTTCATTTTTACTGTTTGGGAAATTCGGGGGGGGGGAGTCATATGCAGTATTGCATCAATGCATGTATGTATGAATCAATAAGCAACTACTAATTTATTTCTGAATTGAAATACAGGATTGCCACATCCAAATCCACCCAATATGCACCCCACATAGTGCAGTGAATCATTGACTGATAATCAAAATATGATGATATAGAGAAGTGGGAGACATGACAGGCAAAACTATTTGCACATTGGCAATAAAAATCAGTATATTCTCCCTCCAGCACTGCTGAAGGACACAGGGCTTCAGTTTATGAGTTTCCTAATAAGCTATTTTTCTTTATATCCATACTTGCTTTTGTGTACATTCATTGAACACTTATAGTCACTTAATATAGGAGCCTCTTGGGTGTATGAAACTGATATGTCCTCTTTGAAAGCGGACAGATTGTGCTTCTAATGGTGCCAGCCTCAGATGTTTTATAGTTGGAAAGAAAATGTTGGTGTTTACTTAGACAGGGTTTTATGTTTTTTCTCTAAAATGCCAAGTCTTGCATGGAGGCTCAAGAAGTAAAATGACAATTCATAGCATGTCTGGGTGGCAACAGCTGAGACAAAGACAATAAAGTGAAACTTGTACATCTGTTGTGTGGCACATTTATTGGTGTAAATGTGACCTCTTCCAAGACTATTTCTATTTGTAACAGAAGCCAGAATGAGTTGTTCACCACTCAAACGTCTGTAATCTCAGTTTGACTCAACTACATTTTTTAATATAAAAAAAGATGTATTGCTTTTGCATATACAATGGTACTTTGGGTTACAAACACCTCTGGTTACAAACAGTTTGGGTTACAGACTCCACTAACCCAGCAGTAGTACCTCGGGTTAAGAACTTTGCTCCAGGATGCGAATAGAAATCTCATGGTGGTGGCACGGTGGCAGCGGGAGGCCCCATTAGCTAAAGTGGTACCTCAGGTTAAGAACCGTTTCAGGTTAAGAACGGACCTCCGGAACGAATTTGATGAGTGAAAGAGTTTAAATTCTTATAGCAAAACATCCCACCTTTCTCAGCTGCCCTGATATGACTCAAAGGAAGCAATAGCTAAGATGGCAGTCACAGAGCATCTCCACCCAATCTGCTTTTATGATTTCATACCAGAGTTGTACAACTACGGTAAATAAGGCTATAAAGAAAAGCATTCCAAAGTACTTATTAGAAACAAAGGGAAGCCAGTCTGGCCTATCTATGTAGAAAAAAATAATGAGGCTCTAATTACATCCAGCATTTGCACATAGATCATTCTCTTGGATCTTTGCCTCAATCTTTTTTTGGGGGTGGGTGGACTATCAATGTATTAGGCAGACATGCCAGCTGAGAAGAGATACTGTTTGGTGACTGGTGTCTTCTAACCATTTTGGGCAAGATCACAAATGCAATGCATACCCCGGGGAACTGATTTATGAATGTACGGGCAGCCTTATTGATGTTGGAGGATTCACCTGTCCAACCTCATCATTCTAATTTAACTCCAATTTACAATGTCTGAGAGATACTAAACTCACAATTTCAATTTCACGAGAAAAAAATCGTGTGCCATAATGCCTTGGATTGGCTGCCGGTGTCAGAATGGTGCAGGAAGTAACCCAAAATGTATGTGTTCAGGCTTTGTAAATGAACCGAATTAGCTTTATTTTGCACAATGTGATTGGTCTTACTCTGTAGCAGCCTTCCTTGATGTGATGCCCTCCAGATATTTTGAACTACAATAGCCATAAGCCCCAGCCAGCATGGGGATAAACTTCTGAAGGGTATCCTGTCATAAAGCCCCCAGGTTGAACACAAGGGACTATGGCCCTTGAGTTAAACAGGATTCCCCGCCTTTGTTTTAATGCCTCAAGGAATTGTGTGATGATGGAGAAAGATATATTCATACGTTTCTATGGAGCACATGATATCACATCAGACCATGTGGTTTCACGGAAAAGAGATACCTGTAAACTAAAAAAAAGAAAGAAACTGAAGCAAAGCAAAAGACACACATCTCAAAACAAGAACATTGATAACCCAACCATGTGAAAAATGACAAATAGTTAAATCACTTCCTTAGTCAAATGTTAAGTTGTTATCAGATCAAAACCTTGAAGGGTTCAATGAGAGTTGTAAAAAACAGGTGTTCGTTTGGAAGCTATCCCGCCATAACAATGAATATCTTGCAGATAAAAATTAATGAAGGGGAAAACTCATAAATGTGTCAGAAGTAGATAATAATTATTTCTGATACAAGCCAGATGTTTTCCTGTGGAATGTAAATTAATATTCATGATTGGAAGGAACTCTTTACTAAAGATTGCTCCAGTTATTAGAGGGGAAGTCAGCATTGGAAAGGCCTTTGAAAGCAACATATAGTATGGTTGATAAAGAGATGCCAATTTGAAAGTTGTGACCACTGTGTGATGTATAACAGAGATGGGGAACCTGTGCTCCTCCAGGTCTTGTTGGACTACAGCAGGCATCCCCAAACTGCGGCTCTCCAGATGTTTTGGCCTACAACTCCCATGATCCCTAGCTAAGAGGACCAGTGGTCAGGGATGGTGGGAATTGTAGTCCAAAACATCTGGAGGGCTGAAGTTTGGGGGTGCCTGGTCTACAGCTTCCCTCACCCTGGCTGATGGGAGCAGGTAAAGAAAGATTCTGTAGGTTAGTGAAATGATGGAAGCATGCTTCATGAGTGTGGGTCATCTACTGAGATTGGCTTCCAGACTGATTTCCACAGGTGTTAGGGTTCTAGGTGCTCCTGAGGAGGAATTCCACTGCTATCGTCAATGAGAGCAGTTCTGTTTCAGATTAAGATAAATTCTTATATGCATTCAGAGCACTGCCTTTGCACACAGCACTGGACCATGTTGTGGGTTGGATCCAGAGAAGTTTCCCTTTAATTGAAGACCACTATCCAGAGGAAGAAGCTCCTCTGGATCCAACATTGCGTTGTAAGATGGATAGACTGTCAAGTACACAACAGTTTAAGGGTAATGGAAAGGGCAATGCATCCAAGTTGCCAAATATATTTTTGATAAAGGGTTGACAGGACTCTCAAAATCACATCTTGTATTTAGTCTCCACAAAGGGTAGGTTTGAAAGTGCATGTCTGCTCTGCACTCTCATTTTTCATGTCCCACCTCCGGACAAATCTCACTTCCAAACAAATCAATAAATATTGCAGACTACTTACAACCCACCACACATATTCACACTTACTAACCCAAATAGGATTTATTTCTGAGTAGATGTGCACAATAAATGCATATCATACTTTAGATATGAAAAGGAAACATAAGCGACTTTCTCCTCCAACACTGTAAAAACTTTGGAAGCCACAACTTTAAACAAAGACAGTGTAACAGAATAGGGGTGCGTGTATGTATGTGTATGACTGTAATTGTGTTTTTGTTTTGTTTTTAAGGGAGGGCATTCAATTTGTTGTACTATTTGTTGTACTATTTGTACAATTTGTTGTACTATTTAAAGTACAATGACAATAAAGTATCTATCTATCTAGAGTCCAGAGAAGTATTTACTGAAAAGTCCATTTTACACTTATTGTACTTCAGGCATGACCAAAGTTCATTTCGGGGGTCTAATCCGGCCCAACAGTCGGTTTAATTTGGCCTTTGTGGCAGTTTATTTTTTTTGGGGGGGGATCCTAAAAAAACAAACCTCAACAACTTCATTCCTAAAAAAAGGTCAACAACTTTGGTCGGCCCTTTGGTCGGCCCCAATGGCCCTTCGCTTCATCAAATCTGGCCCTCTTTTAAAAAGTTTGGACACAACTGTACTTGGTTTGTATCTTCAGTGCAGCAGGGTGTGTTGTTGTTTGCAACAGTAATCCATAAACATTATGTTTAAAATCAAATCAAATTGTGTCTGATTGGTGGATTATAGGTCCAGCACTGGGTGATTCATCAGCTGAATCATCCTGCTGTGGAATTCCCATACTTAAAAGGACAGAATCATAATTTTTTATGGTGTCATGTCATGTGCATGAGGCTTGCTTTGAATGATTGTCTTTTCTTTTTTTGCCAAAATCTATCTAGCACCATGTCTCTGAATACCAGTATCAATACTGATTCTTCGATGAAGCAATGATTCTTCAACTTCAACTTTGTTGGACTGGTCATGTTGTGTGGATGCCTGATTATCGTCTTCCAAAGCAACTACTCTATTCCAAACTTAAAAATGGAAAGCGTAATGCTGGTGGTCAACAAAAGAGGTTTAAAGACTCTCTCAAGGAAAATCTTTAAAAATGTAGTATAGACACCAACAACTGGGAAACAATGGCCTGCAAGCCATTACCAAAGATGCAATGGACTTTGAAGATGCTCAAACTCAGGACTAAAGGGAGAAACATACTAAGAGGAAGGCATGTTTAGCAAACCTCACCGAGATCAACTCTTGCCTAGAAACCCATGTCCCCATTGTGGAAAGATGTGTGGATCCAGAATTAACCACCACAGTCACTTATGGACACTGTTAAAAATGTGTTTATGAAAGACAATCTTACGCGGCCATGAGTGATTCTGGAGAGCAAAAGTGGGAGAGGGCTATTCTACTCATGTCCAACTTGTGAGCTTTCCATGGACCACTGTGGAAAACAGGATACTGCACTTGGTAGGCCTTTGTTCTGACGCTGCTGGGCTCTCCTTATATTCCTAGCTCTGAGTTTGAACTCCTGCAAATGGTAAGGTCCTCTAAATGCAAGAAAATTATCTTGCCACTTGCACTGTTGCTAAGTTTATTTTAGGGGTGTTATTGATTTGTGAGTTAATTAAAAGGATGTTCAGTGAAAATCAGTACTGCTGTGTCAGAAGTAGCAAAGGATCATAAATAACTATTAACGGGATCCCCTAAAGGAATGCTGTGAATGGCTAATATTGATTTTTCACTGCAGAACAGTATAGCGCGGCAGATTACCATATCCTTCACAAGTGTGGAAATAAGTCAATGGAATCTTTGAGACCAAAACTGAGCTTAGGGAGAAACAGACAATGTTACAGTGCTGTAAGGGGTCATTCTGTGGATCTATGGGTGTGAAACCAATTTTAAACGAAGCTGTTAATGAGCAGTTTTGCTGGCAAATCTATAACATCCACCCACTCATAAGAACTCTCTAATCCAAGGATAGTCAACATAGTGCCCTCCATGATGTTGGTGGACTCACATCGGCCTGAGGCAGCATGGCCAATGGTCAGAGGTGATGGGAGTTGTAAATTAAGCAGCTTCTGGAAGGAACCATACCACCTATTCCTTCCCTAAACTGATACTTGGTGAGAAGAGGAAGTAAATCATAACATTATCAGCTTTGCTAAATGTTTGATCCCATCTTGCTGTTATAGCTAGCTGTCAGAGAGTGCCTGGCCCTGCTTAGAAATTTTTAGAAACCAAAAAATACTGTGTTTCTTTAAGATGGATGGTGTAATTTGTGAGTTTGCACTCACCATGCCAAAAAATATATATGGGCGAAGTCACATCAAAGTCACATCTCAATCTGCCATCTTGATTCAGAATGGTGCCTGGCATCCAAAAAGTGCTGAAGGCTGCCATCCTCACCTTGGAAAGCTTCCTGCCAAGTTTGGCAATAATACCTTGAGAGGCAACCAAACCAATTCCCCAGGGTCACAACAAAGTGGCACTTACGCCCACCATCTTGAATCCAAGTGGTGTCCCGTGTCCAAACATTGAGAAAGACACCCCCACACACACACACCACCACCTTGGGAACCCTCATGCTAAGTTTGGTGATGATATCTTGAGAGGTGTCTGAGCACATAGAGAACAAACGGACTAACAGGCAGACGAATCACTTTCCAAAATATACAGTAGATATTCCAAACAGCAGATGCTGCTTTGTGAAATGGCATTTCTCTCTTCCAAGTATGCTTGTTCTAGAGTCTGACAGGCAATTTGGAATGATCACCCAATTGCACATAATGCAATGTCAGATTCTTTTACTAAAAAAACACACTAATTTTATTCAATGCATAAATAATAAAAATAATAATTAGTAGTAAAAATTGGCAACTGAAAGTCTTCCTTATCTGCATATAACTGTGAAACTGTACAGTATTATATCATTGTGTCCGGAAGTTAGAGTTTTCTCGATGTCATTTTATCTGGTTTTGTTTTTAATCTTATATTGTGTGAAATTTTCAGGGTTTAGTCCCCCCCAATAGCCTCGCTTTTAAATTGTGTTCTATTGCTGATGTACAACAGCAATATTGTGCCTAGGATCTTCTCTGGCTTGCAAAGATTTTCAGAGCAAATGAGAACTGAATAATGGATGGCCTCGCGAGGTCCCTCCACCCCTCTACTATTTGGGGGATAAGCTGGAAACTTGCTTGATGGAAGATGTCTTTAAATAACATCCCTGAGTTGGAAAAATATTTGGCATAAACACAGATTTCAGACCACCTGCTATTCCACTCTCTCTCCCCCCCCCCCGCCTTCCTCCCCACCCCTCTGTCATTTTGCAAAATCGTCCTGCATTTTCCTTGGAAGGATCTGGAGAGGAGATTTTCTTTTCATGAAAACCAGCTGGGCAAAGCTTCTTGTAGAGTCAATGCGAGCGAGGTGTCATCGCACAATTTACCAACAGAGATGCTGCCAAAAGCAAAGCCTCCCCCCGCTTTACTGTACTAATTAATTGTGAATGGAAGTTTCATCAGAGTTCATTGTTTCCTGCTATACAGGATTCTGAGAGATACAAGGCATCCACTACAATAAGCAAATTGCCTGCTGAGAGGTAAATGCAGTTTTCGCAAACTGTATGAAATTTACCAGTAGTTGTGTGTACACATATATATTCATTTGAAGCTGTTTCAAATTTAATACCTGTATAACAGAGCAGACAACAGTCAGCCTCTAGGATGAGCTTGGCTTTCTCATTATAGCTTAGAATCATAGACTCACAGAACCGTCGAGTTGGAAGGTACCCTGAGGGTCATCCAGCCCAGCCCCCTGCAATGCAGGAAGTTTAATGTCACAAACAGGAGGTGAGTTCCTCATAAAGGGAACAATATGTGAAAATCTAATCATACCTCTTTCTAAACTTGGAAAGGGAAGTTAAAAATATATAACCTAACCACTTGCAGGAATGTAAACAGGGGCGTAGGAAGGGGTGTGGGGGGCAGCCCGGGTGTCATCCCTGGGTGCATGGCATGTGTGCCGCTCTGGGTGCCCAAGTGGCTAGCTCTGCCGCTGGATGTAAGACAGGAAAGGACGGCACTTAAATCATGGCAGGGAAATAATGGCACACAGCGTAAGGATCTGCAATGGGGTCGGGTGCTTCTGCAGCAGGCCACACCCAGGAAGTTAATGCTGGATCACTCCTCCTTTGCAGTCAAGCTGGGAATGATCTAGCCAGAAGGCTTTCATATTATTTGCTGCTATCATTAAAAAGAAAAAGAAAAAACCAAGCTGCAAATTCTTATTGAAGGTCTGTTGATGATAGTGCAGCTGGGATGGTCATATACAAAGGAGAACAGGCCTCCTGGACCTTTGATAGTTGTGTATGGCAAACTAATACCTGCCAAAAAACAACAACAACAAAACCCACAAGAACACCCGGTTCCACACAACCATTAAAGGTGCAAGTGCCGTGTCCGCTTTTGCACCCATCCACTCTAAATACAATTTGTTCTTCAGGCCTGTTCAGCTCTAGGGTCCAGTTGCATTGCTTTACAGCAGACATGTTCAACCGGTTGACCGCGATCGACAGGTAGATCGCTGGGGTGTTCCAGATCGATCGCGGGATTAAACAAAGTGATCGCCTAGGTTCTCCTGATCGATCACGCCACACCACACTGCACCACACCCTCGGTGCTATGTCCCATCAGCACAGCTGTAAAAACTTATGTTTCCTGTGGCAGTGTGGGGGAAGGAGGGAGGACAGCAGAATGTTGAGTGAGCGATTTTATGCAACTCCCACCCCCCAAAAGCTCTACAACTCTGGGCACTCCCCCCCTAAAACTATAGCCAATCCTTCCCTAAAACTTTGGGCAATGCTCCCCAAAAAGGCTTGACAGCTCTTGGCAATGACAGTGGGTAGATCACTGCCAGTTTTATTATACTGGGAGTAGATCACAGTCTCTAGAGAGTTGGACATGCCTGCTTTACAGAAATGCAGCTTACCGGTACTTCTTGGATTACTTTGTATGGCTTCTCTTTTACTTATCTCCACTATGTCTTTGAATCTCCTACATGGTTCCTGTTGATGCCAACGCTCACTTCAACCCTGGTGTCAAAGATGGGCTCCATACTGAAAACAAAGTAGCTACCTTTATCCTTTTGGAAGGGAGATTCTAACCCATACTTGGATTTAGGTCATCTGCAGAGATTGATTGTGCCAAGTTCATCGACAAGGGCACAGTGATGACCCTGGAGCTGCCAAGAATGTAACACATCCACCATTAATTTGTAACACAAAATAATCCTTTGCAGAAGTCCTAGATGAGAGTTGTGGTTTTGGGATAATCTCTCCCATGTGAAATGCAAAAAGTAAATTAAAAATGCCCATTTTCATGGTAGTATGATTTGGTCAAAGTTAACAAGAGTTCATAAGCTCTCTAACAGAAGTAATAATAACTAGTGATAAATGCAATAAACCAGGACCACTGTGTTGTATACACACAAGCTGAATTAACAAGTTGAGAACAAAATGCAGGCATGTTACTGATATTTTGCTTTTATGATTATGTAGACAGCTGCATTTTTATGGATTGCTTGACTCAGAATGAATCTAAAACTCATTATTCACAGTGTTCAAATGACTGCTGGATAATAATTTGCAAAAAAAGAGGTGGGGGTTGCACTATTTATTTTAACAAGGACATGTCAGGAACCCGAACAGAAACATGTTATCTGAAAAAACAACACCCCACTATTTTAAACTCTCTAGAACTCCCAGAGGTTGTTTTACCTTATAGTTATAATCCTCTGGGCACTTATTTTGGAGTAAACTTCACTGAATTCAACAGGATTAACTTCTGACTAACTAACCCTGCGGGTGGTGCTGTGGGTTAAACCACAGAGCCTAGGGCTTGCCGATCAGAAGGTCGGCAGTTTGAATCCCCAGGATGGGGTGAGCTCCCATTGCTTGGTCCCAGCTCCTGCCAACCTAGCTGTTCGAAAGCACATCAAAGTGCAAGTAGATAAATAGGTACTGCTCCAATGGGAAGGTAAATGGCATTTCCATGCGTTGCTCTGGTTCGCCAGAAGTGGCTTAGTCATGCTGGCCACATGATCTGGAAGCTGTATGCCGGCTCCCTCGGCCAATAACGCGAGATGAGCGTCGCAACCCAGAGTCGGTTACGACTGGACCTACCTTTAACCAGAAATTTGGGATTCAATAGCTGCAATCCCAACCTCCATGGAATGTACATTTATGCTATGGGCAATTAGAATTTGTTGGCTACAATGAGTTTTGAGTTCAAATTCCTACAAACTGTGTTTTGTAGTTAGAAATGTTACTGGTTTCTGTTTCAATTCCTTGTTTCCAGTAGCGAAATACTAACTTTCATTTGGTTCCCTCTGCTTTCTTTTCTTCTTCTTTTTTTGTAGGCCTTTCAAAGCTTTGCCTTGTACATTTCCTTGGCCATTAAAAGAAAGCAAAACTTTAGATGTGTTGGAGTATGTGAAGGCCAATCTAGCCACTGACACCTCATCAAGGACTTCAAAAAAATGTTTTGGTACAAATGAGACACAGTTTTGTTCATGAAGATTAAGAAGTTGACAGTGTTAAAGCTCTTGGTTTCCTATTGATCCATGGGTCAGGTTGGCACTTTGCTCTGTTTAACCCTTAATAATAATAACAACTATGAAAGAAGTGTTACTTGCTCAAGAACTTTGTTTGTGTGGAAACCATTTATTTTGCTAGTTAATGCTCAGCTTTTTGTGGGTGGGTGTTATGAAAGAAGTTAATGTCTAAAAGGAAGGTGAATTCCTCCAGTGCTTGGTCTCCAGAATTGTATGAGTGTCTGTTAACTAGCAGTGAGCATGAAAATTCTCCATGGAACTTTTTTTTCTTTTTTGGAGGGGACAGAAATTGGTGTCTGGGAGGTGGCAAAGGTGGGATGAAATAAATTACTGGGGAAAGTGGTGGCAGAAATTCTTTCCAACCTAGTTTTCCTGTCAATACAAGTGGTGGTGGAACCTCTCTCAGTGGCTCCTACCCCCATTCGCCAACTTCTCCTTGGCCTGATGCTACATCATCATCATAGACCAGGGGTCAGCAAACTTTTTCAGCAGGGGGCCGGTCCACTGTCCCTCAGACCTTGTGGGGGGCCAGACTATATTTTGAAGAAGAAAAAATGAACAAATTCCTATGCAACCCATAGATGCATTTTAAATAAAAGCACATATTCTACTCATGTAAAAACACCAGGCAGGCCCCACAAATAACCCAGAGATGCATTTTAAATAAAAGCACACATTCTACTCATGTAAAAACACCAGGCAGGCCCCACAAATAATCCAGAGATGCATTTTAAATAAAAGGGCACATTCTACTCATGTAAAAACATGCTGATTCCCGGACCGTCCGTGGGCCTGATTGAGAAGGCAATTGGGCCGCATCCGGCCCCCGGGCCTAGGTTTCAACGTTTCCAGTGGCCTGTCATCCCATGAAACTAATGGCAGTGGATTTAAGGCAGATAAAAATGCGCTTCTTCATGCTACACATAATCAATTCATGGAGGACAAGTTTATCCATGACTTGTAGCAGTGATAAGTATAGAGAACCCCTAGTTACAGAGACAGCAGCCACCAAATACCCATTGTTGGAGAACAACGGAGATAGAGGCCTGTTGCTCTCATGTTCTGTTTGTGGGCTTCCCATAGGCATTTAGTTGCCACCATGGAAAACACGATGCTCGACAAGATGGACCTCTGATTCATTCAGCAAGCTTCCTCCTATAAGAACATAAGAAGAACCTGCTGGATCAGGCCAATGGCCCAACTAGTCCAGCATCTTGTTCTCTCAGAGGCCAACCAGATGCCTGTGAGAAACCTACAAGTAGGACCAGAGCACAAGAACACTCTTCCCTCTCATGGTTTCCAGCTGCAGGTATTCAGAAGCATCACTGCCTCTGACTGTGGAGGCAGAGCATAGCCATCAGGGCCGGCTCAAGACATTTTGGCACCTGAGGCGAACAACAAAATGGCTCTCTTCCACCTTCGTGCCAGGGAAGAAGGGATGAGTGAAGATCTACATCAGGGACAAGGGTGAGAGGAGACCAGCAGCACCTCCTGTTTATGTCAGGAGTCCAAGTTCCCAGCTTGATAATACAGTAAGTGTAGGTAATTAAAAAGGAGGATTTATTGCAAAAACAAACAGAAAGCTCCGGAAAGCTCTAATGCAGCTGCTGGCATTATCATTCAAGATGACCCTTCTGAAGACTGCTTCCTGTGTCTACAGAATATATAGAAGTTTCGCACCTTACGTCTTTTGTTTTGCTTCCTGTCTGGAAGCCAGGGGCGTTGGAAGAGGGGGTGATAGGGATGCTCCACCCCAGGCAGCGCAATCCTGAAGGTGCCATCAGAGCTGCCCCCCCGCCCACGCTGGGTGCCCCGCCCCCGCAGGCAGCACACCACATCCCCAGAACGCGTGCCACGTCCCCGCACCACACCCCCAGAATGCGTGCCAGCCCTGCCCCCGCCTGCTCTCTGCCCCCCCCCGGTGCTGGAGCATGAAGCTCCACCACTGCTGGAAGCCCTCCCATTCGTTGGCTCCTTGGACTGATTGGATCATCTCCAACCCCTTCCATTTCCCATAAACTCTCTGTGTGTCTGTTCACACCTATTCGCTCTTCCAGTGAGCTTTGGCTGTGTTCCAGCCTGCTCTCAGCCACTGCCTCATCAGCTGGTCCATCAAGGTCAGGCATAGCTGGAGTCTGCAGCTGTCGGCTCTCCTCTGTCTGACTAACATCAAAGTCTTGCTGTTCCTGGCTGCTTTTTGCAGCCAGCTGTAAAATTATACTTGGAGCTGGCTTATTCATGACAGTTTATCAGGAGGCCACTGTAGAGATGGCATGAGTTAGGGGTGGCTGCTGAGGAGATGGCAGACCCTGCCTCCAATGAGTGTGCTGCAACTGTTGCTGCTCTCACAGCAGCAGCAGCAGCAGGTTCATGCATTCCTTGGAGGCTGGACCTGCTACCCTGTGGATCCTGCCATTGAAGGTGGTTGCCCCATGGGTGGGCCAGCCCTAATAGCCATCATGGCCAGTAGCCATTGTTGACTTTCTACTCGATCAATTTGTCCAATCCTCTATTGGTGGCTGTCACTGACTCTTGCGGGAGCAAGTTCCACAGTTTAACTATGCACACTCCTCTTATGAAGCAGCCCTGAAAGGTCTGCAGAGCTGGAAAGTGCCACCTATGTAGTTGTTGGATCCACAAAACCCCCATAACTCTACAGATCATGCACAGAAAGGATATACAACAGGCACAGAGATTATTAGGTAGCATGATCAAGCCTTCTTCTCATCTTGCCTCAAACGTACACATCAATATATATATAGTGTGTGGAGGGAACCATGCTGATTCAGGAAATTTAAACATATTAAACTATATTGAGGGGTTGGGGAGAAATTTACCACAATTTGTGATCAGTTTCGTTTTGTAGCATGGCTTAAAAAAAACCTGTTCTGAAAGTTAGACATTGATAGAGCTGGTGAGGCAGCTTTATAGCTTGAATACATCTATTCATCGGAGAGACAATTACGTTGGTGAGGAGCCCTCCATTGCCAAATGGCAGCACGCCGCCAAAGCATTTACATAGTTGCGCTCTGTATAACACAGTCATTCATGTAAATGGGCTTTCCCTTACAGTTTTATTGTACTGTCGGCGTGCTCGTATCAATAAATAAGTTCTTAAATAGATTGTGGATCTGCAGCTTTGGGAAAAGGAGTTCGCTCAAGGAACGGAGCTCCAAGGGCTGCAGTCCCTTACCTCAGAGTGGGGAACTTGTGGTTCTCCACATGTGGCTGAACTACAGCTCCCATCAGGCCTATCAGGCATGGCCAGTGGACAAGGATGATGGGAGTTGCAGTACATCACCATCCAGAAGACCAAAGGTTCCCCACAAATGCTATGCCTACTTACCTGGGAGCAAGGCTATTTGAGCTCAGCAAGACTTACATCTTACAGATATAGCGAAGGGCTGAGCAGATAATTCCATCTCGTTTCCATCTCACTGGTGCCTATTTATTTATTATTGCTTGAATTAGCTTTGTGTGGGTGTGTTATAAAAGTGACAAGTGTCTAAAGAGGAGGTGTATTCATCCAGGGTTAAAGCATTTTTCTGAGCATCAACCAGCATCCCATTCCATACTTCCTGCCCCATTTCGTGTACATTTTTTGGCTATGTACATTTAAAGCGCATGGCTTCCCTCCAAGATTCCTGGGAATTGTAGTTTGCTAAGGGCAGCTCCCATGCTGTGACGGTTATGCAGAATTCCTAGAATTCTTTGGTTGAAAGTCATGTGCTTCAACGTGTGCATGTGGCATTTATTTCAAATGCACACTTTTAAATGCTTTCATCTGGGAGATATTCCTTTTGTAAAGGTAAAGGGACCCCTGACCATTAGGGCCAGTCGTGACTGACTCTGGGGTTGCGGTGCTCATCTTGCATTATTGGCCGAGGGAGCCGGCGTACAGCTTCCAGGTCATGTGGCCAGCATGACAAAACCACGGAAGCGCCGTTTACCTTCCCGCTGTAGCGGTACCTATTTATCTACTTGCACTTTGATGTGCTTTCGAACTGCTAGGTTGACAGAAGCTGGGACCGAGCAACGGGAGCTCACCCCGTCACAGGGATTCGAATCACCGACCTTCTGATTGGCAAGCCCTAGGCTCACAGCGCCACCCGTCATTTCGTACCCATCCTTTAAACCAGGGTTTCCCAAACCTGGGTCTCTAGCTGGTTTTGGACTACAACTCCCATCATCCCTAGCTAGCAGGACCAGTGGTTAGGGGTGATCGGAATTGTAGTCCAAAGGAAGCTGGAAACCCAAGTCTGTGAAACCCTGCTTGGAAGAAAATATTTGTGCCCGTTTTTCCTGTGCGCTGAAAGTGCATTTTTCATAATCTGCAGAAGTGTGCCTGATTCTGCAGGCAAGCTTGGGAGCATTGTGTCGGTTCTCTGGACAAAAGCAGACCAAAGGAATTTCTCCTCCATCCCAATATGTATGGGATCACGCCGTTAATCTATTTCAAAGTTGACAAAAAGTAGTGACAGAAGGGATGGCTTGTTTTTGCTTCCAAACTGCAGGCGCTGGGTGGTCTATTTCAAGCAAAACATCGCTACCAGGCAAAGAACACCAACCTCGTGGCAAAACACGCAAGTCATCTGCTATTTTGTCAGAAAGAAGAGCCTTCCCACCATGTTGTCGAAGAGGCTCATCTCTGCCTTGACAATTTGGGGTTCCACGCCATTAGTTTCCATTTGATTTTATAGCGGCAAAATAAGAGAAAATTAATTATAGGAGATGCTGGAAACCAAGCAGTGGAATTAAAAATCCCAGCATTCTCATTTAATGCCCAAGAAACAAATTATGCTATTACGGCAGAACAGCTATTTTAACCTCCCTCGAACTTGTTTTCACATTTTGAAAAAAAAGATGTTGAACGTATATGTTGGGAATGAAGAAAAATGCAGGGTGCGGGAACATGGCAATATCAAGGAAGCAACTTTATGAGATATGGGGTGCATAAACATTAATCAAATAATTAATGAATTAAATAATTTCATTTCCCCAAGTACTCAAGGTGCTTTTAGGGTAGATTCAAGTTACAGTTAGCTGAATACCCAGTTGTCCCCAAAGGCAAGATTTTCCACAGAGGTGACCGAAGTATGGCTAATGACTTGCAAAACTGCATTAAGCAGAGTGCTCTGCCTTCTAGACAACGGTAATGTACCAAATAAGACTTGTCATTCGGACTCCAGTTACCGGCTATTTGCCTATGTACAGTGCCCACTTTCTTACTGTCACTGATGTGGATTTTATTTTTGTGTGTGGATTTACTTCCAAGAAAAACCGTCATAAGACATTCAGCCTGGGCACGCAAGGGCAAAATGTGCATTGAGGGCTTGTGCTCCCCCCTCCGCCCCACCATCCCTGTGGGAAGCTGTGAAGGCATCTTCTAAGCACATTTGGCAAGGCATGTTTTTGAAGCCTCACTGCAATCAGGAACTCAGATAATTCAGGATATTGGAGGATAAGTCTATTAATGGCCACTGACCAGAACGGCTATGCGCTGCCTCCACAGTGAATAGCAGTAATGCTTTTGAATACCAGTTGCTGGAAACTGCAGGAGGGAAGAGAGCTCCTCCAGGTTCCTAGCTTGATAACACAGTAAACATAGGAAATTAAAAAGGAGGATTTATTGCAAAAACAAGCAGGTAGCTCCGGGCGGCTCTAGCAAAGCCGCCTACATTATCACTCAAGATGACCCTTCTGAAGACTCCTTCTGGTTCCTACAGAAGATATTGAACTTTTGCCCCTTACATCTCTTCTTTTCCTTCCTGTCTAGCAGTCCTCTTATTCGCCGACTCTTCAGACCTATTGGATCAGCTCCAACCTCTTCCTGTTCTGAAAAACTGTCTCTGTGTCTGTTCGCGCCAGTTTGAGCTTCCTGAGAGCTTTGGCTGTGTTCCAGCCTGCTCTCAGTTGTTCCCTTGGCAACCGGCCATCCAAGGTCAGAGGGAGTCAGTGCTGGCAGCTCTGGCCTCTGCTCAGCCTGCGTCAAATCTAAACCTATCTGCTCCTGCCCGTATTCTTCAGCTGGCTGTAAAGTTCCATTTGGAGCTGGCTCATTCCTGACATATATTTAGATCCTACAGAGATCTGGATGGCTACTGGATGTTCTCCTACAGAGAACAGGATGCTGGAAAGATGGGGCCATTAGACTGATTCAGCAGGCTCTTCTTAACATTCTTATGTTCACGGTTCCTGATAATAGGGAGTCTTCTTAGAAAATCCTTCAGATCTTTATACTCAACATACTCCCTATGCACTTTTTGCCCTTATTTGCTCAGACAGAATGTCTGGATAGGGCTAAAGTGAATTTAAGATTGCAAGCCTCAAATTGCACCACTCCTGCATATTGCAGAAAGAGCCATTTTAAAACCAAATTTGTATTCTAGTGAAAATAGCTTTCAAATTAAACTTGTAGACACGGGGAATGCGAAATGTTGACAACCATGTAAGCATCGCTTGTAATAATGAACCAATAATGATCTATGCAGCCCGTATTGATGCAAATCTAATGTGCACCTCAGTTTTCAAAACCTTGAAACAAAATAATAATAATTTGCTGGCACCATCAAATCTAACGTGCACCCTAATTTTCACTACATAAACTGGCCAAAAAAAGGTGTGCATTACATTCCGGTAAATACAATATTAGAGAATCTGCATTCTGTACTTCATATTTTATCGTTATACTCAAATTACATTAAAGGGCTGTTTTTGTTAAGGAAAGCTGAATGTTCTTCTCCCTCTCCTTCTTCCCACAACCTTTGATTGACCTGATAGGCAGCCCACAGTTCTGTGAGCTAAATGCCTGCTAGTCATTATGGCTGCATATCAGAGTTGGAATGCCTCTGATACCAGTTGCTGAAGAACAGAAGTCCTGCTTGCAGGCTTCCCATAGGCATCCATTTGGCCACTTTGAGAACAAGAGGCAAACAGTGTCCTTCTTTGAAGCTTCAGAAGCACAGGCTCTCTCCCTAATACTATGTTGAGCTTGCACAGGACCAAAGCATATGTTCTCTTGCAGCAAGCTCATTTGTTGACCTCTGGTCATAGAAAGAGATGATCCATGGACTTTAATATTAAAATTACATCTATAGTAGTGTGTCATTGGAATGCCTTCCCATCAGTTTTTATTGGCTGATATGATTTATTTAGGATGTTTTACATAGCAAATATTCAATATTTGCATACTATATACGTATAATCTAGGCCCGTGGGGGAATGGCGATACCTGCTTGATTTACAACACATTAGGAGCTAATGTGCTAATAAGATACCCTCCTAGTTTCAAATGTTCAAAACTGAATTACCCCATTTAGAAGATATAATAGAGGTAAGTGCTTTTTCAGTACACTAATATGAGGAAGGTATGGAGGAAAGTTTAAATGGGTGTTCACCCTGAAATACACACCATTAATGGCCGAGATTTCTATGAAGGTGTATGAAGGAGTTACACGAGTTTTTATACATTTGAGCAAATATCCTAGAAAGAAATCACATTCATAGCTGATTTCTCCAAAGTGTTCGATATTTTGTAGGAAAGATTCAAACACATATTGGGAATTTGGGTTTGCAGAATTCAAGTGGATTGAAGTGCTTTGTTGCCCTAGGACCACTAAACCACACTTTACCCCCCCCCAAAAAAAACCCCACAAACAGACTTTTTAACACTCGTTGTAGAACCTCAGAATGAATACTCAAAGACTGGAACTAGGCTGCATTCACATGGACATTTATTCCATTTCCCTGACACGTCTCTAGCTTTAAATTTCCTTGGGTGGGGAGTGTGGGGGATGTCCTTTAGGCCCAACATACACAACATGAGCATGGCCTGGGTGCATGTGTTGGGTTCCCATAGAGTTGGAAGAGACCCCATGAGTCATCTAGTCCAACCCCCTGCAATGCAGGAATCTGAACTAAAGCTTCCGTTACAGATGGCCACCCTACCTCTGCTTAAAAACTTCCAACAAAGGCTCTCCTTCCACGAGCTCTCAAGGGAACCCATTTCACAGTCCAACAGCTCTTATCGTCAGAAAGTTCTTCCTGATATTTAGTCGCAATCTCCTTTTTTTGTAACTTGAAGGCACTGGTTCGAGTCCTACCTCCAGAGCAGGAGAAAGCAAGCTTGCTCCATCTTTCACGTGACAGCCCTTATGATATTTGAAGATGACTATCATATCTCCTCTCAATCATATCTCACCTTTGGCTCCCCTAGCAAGAAGGAGCTATTTTCTCCCAGCCCTTGGCTGAGGAGCTGTAGTCTATGGCTGTTAATTTGCCCAGGGGTGTGGAGGGATGCTTCCCTGCCAAAATGAGCAAAAATCCTCACCGGTTTTTAGTTTCTGATTTAGGTTAATTTGGTTTGCAGAGCTTAGGTTGTTATATTAAGAAATATAACCTGTTTTCACTGTCTCTTTTCCTCATGAGTCTTCATTGAGGTTTATGGGAGTTCGAGTCCAAAATATCTGGAGTGTGCCAGGTTGCGGGACGTTGATCTAATAGAAGCAAAGTATTATTAACCCCTTATTGTAGATGGGAATGTGTGTGTGTGTGTACCTGTAACTGCACTGAGAGAGGCTGATAAGGCCATCTGCTGATGTTATGGCAGAAATGAGAATTGAGCCGATCTCTGATCTACATCCCAGATCCATCGTTTCCCTTTTGGCTCTGGCCTAACAGGTACAACAGAACTCTTCATGTTTACATACTAAATCCCAATATTAAATCTGTTTACAAACCCTTTCATTAAGCTGCCACATCCAGTGTCACAAACAATGTCACTTTTCAGCATGACTCTCCTGCTGTTGCCAGGAAGCAAGGAAATTTGAATTCCATAGACAAGTGTTTCTGAATAATATTTCACTGCTGTTACACACAATGAAGGCAGAACACGCTCATAGAACTTCTCCTATCAGCTCTTAAAATTGCCTGGGACTTGCGCTACTAAAAGCTGCCTTTTCTTCAAGTCAAGATGCATTTTACAGAAGCTTTTGAGATGCCGTGGCATGTGGCGATGTCTCGATCCCTTCATGACAGAACAAGGAATTACAAGCATGTTCCATATGGCAATGACTTTTGCACGGAGAGCATCAAGGTCAAATAGTATATTCTCTTGGGACCTGGATGCAACTAACAATTCATTTCTCTTATAAAGCTGTTCAACAACAACAACAACCACCCATACAAAACACACTTCCAGTTCAAGCACTATAATGTAAATCTAATTAATGAATAGAAATCTAAATAATGACCTTTGTCTACCAAATCCTTCCATTTATGCAATTCATTTGCAAAGTAATTGTACACTAAGAATGTAGAAAATGGTCCTATACTGAATCGGACCATTGGTCCATCTAGCTCAGAACTCCCTATTTCTAAAGGTCACCAACATGGCACCCATGGGCACCCATGTGTGATATGATCCCCTTCCCTGACTGTAACAAGGCTTAAAAGAAGCTTGCTATTGTAGCCAACTGATCAGGTTGTATTGTGTTATGACAAGGTATTTTTGTTTGTTTGTGTTAAGTATAATTGCTTTAATTGACACAGAAATGGAAAATGCATGTGCATTAATGAAGGTTTAAAATGAGAATTCCTAAATGTGTACTGGTGGAAAGGTTTAACATGGCGTTTTTCCATGGGGATATATCAGGCTTCCTCAACCTCGGCCCTCCAGATGTTTTGAGACTACAATTCCCATCATCCCTGACCACTGGTCCTGCTAGTTAGGGATCATGGGAGTTGTAGGCCAAAAACATCTGGAGGGCCGCGGTTGAGGAAGCCTGGGTTATATTAAAGCCAAGGAGAGCACGCTCAGCTCCTAAATGGGCTAATGATTACTTGCTGATTGTTCCCTGTTATTCTAAACTGTTGTAACCTTACATCACAAGACAAAGGTACAGAGTTGGAAAGTTGCCATCTTGAATGCCACAGAGAACAAAGGGATGCAAATGAAGCTCTCCTGAAGAGAGAGTAAACAGCCTAAGGCAGGCATAGGCAAACTCGGCCCTCCAGATGTTTGGGGACTACAACTCCCATCATCCCTAGCTAACAGGACCAGTGGTCAGAGATGATGGGAGCTGTAGTCCCAAAACAGCTAAGCTTCCTTTTATGGGATGTAAGAACTACTGCTATTCAGTAGTGACTGTGAGGAGGACCTGACCGTCCCATCAGCAGGTATTGCTAAAAGGCAAACATTGTGCTGTATAGTTACACAAGCAGCTAAATGTTTTGGTGGTGTTGTTGTTGTTGTTGTTGTTGTTGTTGTTGTTGTTATACCACCCTTCATCTGAAGATCTCAAGCTGGTTCACAAGATAAAAATGCAGGATAATTGTACAAAATAAATGTTGTTGTTTAGTCGTTTAGTCGTGTCCGACTCTTCGTGACCCCAGGGACCAGAGCACGCCAGGCACTCCTGTCTTCCACTGCCTCCCACATGAATCAATGCATTGTCGTGGCGAAGGGGCTTGAATAACTCAGAGAAGCTATGAGCTATGCCGTGCAGGGCCACCCAAGATGGACAGGTCATAGTGGAGAGTTTTGACTAAACGTGGTCCACCTGGAGAAGGAACTGGCAAGCCACTCCAGTATCCCTGCCAAGAAAACTCCATGGACAAAGACAAAATAAATAGTTGAAACCAAAACAAAAAATACAAAACATTTCAAAGGCCATAGAATACAAATCAGCCAAAGACCTGGTAGAAGGGGAATGTTTTTGCCTGGCACCTAAAGATATATAATGCAGGAGCCAGATGAACTGCCCTGGGGAGCACATTCCTCATTTGGGAAGCCACTGCAGAAAAGGTCTGTGAAACTCAAATGTCTTATATTTACCCCCTCATACGTTTATATCTCTTCCCCAAGCCCATCAACATTTGGGTTGCAATCTCTTTGGGACAAAGACTTGTCCTTTTTTTAGTTCCTCATCCCTTACTCCAAAGAAGCAAATCCATAAAAGTGTTCTCCTCTCATGGAAAATTCCAGGACCAAGATATAAGTATGAAAAATACCCTGGTTTGGAAAAGGTGTAGAATGGCACTGGAGGCAGGAGTGGTGAGTCTCTACATCTCTCTTCCCAGCTTCATTAGCTTTCCACTGCTCAAGTCAATAGGATATTCATTTCTTTTTGAAAACTGAAAACAAAGAGCAGCAAAACTGCCAAGGGTAATGCCCAGCTTTATCACCCATCGTCTGTAGAAATTATGCATAAAGCAGCTTTGCGTAATTATCGGAACTCTTAAAAGCATCCCACCACAGTAATATTTAGCAACCAGCCACAAATTAAATCAATTGTTCTTCCTTGTCACATTGATGAAGGGATTGTGGGCTCTGTTTTCATGACAAACACATAATTAGAGTACATACATTTAAACTGATTATATCATTCAGTGCAAGGGACACTAGGGTTAGGATGATATAAAAGTCCAAATCACATGCAGTGCTTCCCAAATACCAGGCTTTGTGTGCTCTAATCAAGATTGCATCAAATGTTTTATTAGGCACAGCCACCCAAGTCTAGCTGAAGCCAGATGATCTCTTATTATCAACCAGCAGTAAATTACATTCTTTTTTGGACTGAATTTCAATGAACTCATTTTTTTTAAAAAAATACTCAGATGCTACAAGGAGGTCAACTCATAAAAATAAAAAACTCCAAGGGGATCACAGTATTCCACCCCCTCCTCTTTGAAGAGGAACAACACACAAAGGAAATAAAGTAATAAATGTTACTGATAACAGGTTATTTTCCCTGTGAAATAAACCACAATCACTAATGATAAAATGCCACTAGCCTTGATGCATTGGAAAACCTGGTTGAACATTTAATTACAGGGCATAAATTTGATGCAAATGGTAAATGCCCTTCAGTTATCTCGGTTGAATGGGATTATCTAGTGAGTATACAAATGGTGCCCTACACTCCCTGAGTTATTGGTTGGTGTGTGTGTTAAAAGAAAAGAAAACGTTGTAGCCATCTATGGTCTAAAGAGATTGTTGCTAGTAACATGACAGGAACCAAAACAGGAAGTACCTGCGCACTATGGCTGAAACTTCCTGTTTCAGAGGCCTTGTACTCCCATTGCCGCTAAGCCATGGTGATAACTATCTATCATCATGATAGATTATAGCTATGCTCTGTCCTCCCATGATCAGCATGTGAACAGGACACAATCACAGAATTGTGCATGCACACGAAAGCTTATACCAAGAACAAACTTAGTTGGTCTCTGAGTTGCTACTGGACATGCGTCAGACCAACATGGCTACCTACCTGACCCTTTAACCACCCTCAACATAGTAGTGAATTGATACTTTCCTGATTATAATGGATTGTATCCAACTACATTCACCCCAGAGTAGACCCAGTGAATTGAATGGACCTAAACGAGTGATGCCCATTGATTTCAATGGGCTCATTCTGTGTATGATCATCACTAGATACAACCCTATATTTTATTATGATTCTGCAGTGCAGTGTATAGTGAAACGCAATGTACTATCACTGTAATACTGCTAGCACCTTAGAGACCAACGAAGTTTGTTCTGGGTATACGCTTTCGTGTGCATGCACACTTCTTCAGATACATTACTGAAGAATATTACTGCTGCTGTTGTTTCTGTAACTGTTAAAGTAGAAGAAAAAGAAAAGCGTTTGTCTTCAGTGTGCCAGTTGCCTATAAAATGCTACCAACAGAGGTAACCTTCTGCATTTGCTGGTTTAACAGTCAGTACTATTATGGGGGCCTGACATATCATTTGTAGTAATGTCTGTGATTCAGATTGTATCACTATGATGCAGAAGTTAGGACATCAGAGCACAGCTGGAATAAGTATGAGGTGATGAGGATAGGGCTCCACCCTTGCACCTGGGTAACAAGAAGCCAGAAAAGATGGAGGGCTGAAGGAGGGTAAGGGGGCATGAATCGATCTTTAAATCTCTAGGGGACCCATGAATAGGGAAGGAAGAAGCAAAGACATGTTGAACTGTGTTTCAGTCTTGTCACATGCAAGTACTGAACTATATTAGGATAGATTGTGTCCTTGAGAGTTTCAGGAGTGTTCATGATCACAATGAACCTGTGCATTCAATGAATGCTTGAGGGAGCAATAAGATCATGTATATGTTCACCATTCCTGTGAAGGGGACTTATGATTGGACAGATTTTCTGCTTGCATTGAGGCACACTTCACACTAACAGTGAATATTCAGCCGTCAAGACACAAGAGGAGTATTGGGTGAGTGATTAGTGGGTGCAATCTCATTCTGCATTTGCAGAATGAGTGGATGGAATTTGTCTGAACACCCCCTTTACAGTGGCAGTTCCAAGATCAAGGCTTCAATGTTGGGAAAGGTTACTTTTCATTTTCTGGAAGTGGACAAAGGTTGTCAGATCTTGGCCATAAACTGGGCACATTGTGCATTGAATCTATAGGTCTATAGAGTAGAGCCATTAAAGTTAATGTGCCTAAATTAGTTAGGAGGAGATTCTTGAGAGTCCCATGGACTGCAAGACGATCAAACCTATCCATTCTTAAGGAAATCAGCCCTGAGTGCTCACTGGAAGGACAGATCCTGAAGCTGAGGCTCCAATACTTTGGCCACCTCATGAGAAGAGAAGACTCCCTGGAAAAGACCCTGATGCTGGGAAAGATTGAGGGCACATGGAGAAGGGGACGACAGAGGACAAGATGGTTGGACAGTGTTCTCAAAGCTACCAACATGAGTTTGACCAAACTGTGGGAGTGCTCTGGTCCATGGGGTCACGAAGAGTTGGACATGACCAAATGACTAAACAACAACAACAGCAACAAATTAGCTATACAGTATAGATTAATTTCAGTGCATTTACTCTGTGCAGAATAGAATTTGATACAACCATGTCAAACTATTTTGATAACTGTCATTTCTGATTGTCGAGAGGTTAATTGTTTATTGAATGGAAGAACATATGCATGTGTTCTTTTTTCTTTTATTTTGTATAATTTATACACTGTTCTTCATCCAAAATTAGCAGCAGCAGCAGCAGCATCTCAGGGCAGCATATCTAAAAATCTCAATTAAAATACAGAACACAATCCACATAAAAGCAAATAAATTAAAACATTCCATAGTTATATTCATATGTTCATATGTTAACACGTTTTTTTAAAAAAAAAATCTCACCTTGGAAATAACTGAGAGCCATTTCCTATAAAACCTAATGTAGGTTTGCAGGAGATATCTGGCATAACTATTTGCACAAATGTTATATGGCCAGATTTACATCACTCATTTCATGCCAGTTAAATCTTTGGGTGCTAAGGCACTTTTACTGGTTGTGCACAATTGCACATCCCAGACACAGATTAGTCAGGTAATACAACTTGTCTCACAATCTCCCCCACATACAGACCATTATCATTCAGCTTGACACATCTAATTCGTTATATTTTTATAGATGTTTCAGTGTCATTCATGTGGTGAGCTTCATCAAAAAAGGGAATAAAACTATGTGATCACATTAATTATAATTAGCACTGCTCCAGTGAAAGCATCTAGGCAAAACAGGTAGAAAGAGCGCCATCCTTTACTTATACCAGTGCTTCCTGCTGCTTCTGTGTTAAGTCATCCACCAGAACTGGCCCATTTCCCTGCAGTTATACAGGATGAGCTATTCTGAGATATTCTTTGGGCTTGAGTCTGTTGGCTCAACCTTCTTCCTTTGTCTGGGGTGGTCATAATATTGAATAAGAGCGGGACGGGGGAAGGATCTGTCACCCACAATATATTGTTGGACTACGACTGCCACCATCCCTGATCATTGGCCATGCTGGCAGGGGCTGAAGGGAGATGGAGTCCAATAATATCTGGAAGACCATGGGCTTCCAACCCCAGATTAAAATCTGGGCACAGACCAATGTTGGCGGGGCAGTGCCTGCCAGCCATGGTCTCTATAATTGCACAACTCCCCCATGTTTTTAAACTCTTTCCCCTCAGTCCTGTCTGGACAATTCTGGCTGCTGATCAATGGCTGGGCCATGTTCAAAGCTTACCTTCCAAGTCCCAGACTGCAGAATCCGGGACCGGCAGCCGTGTGACACCGGAAGTTGCGTCGACGTAACTTCCAGTGTCGCTTTGCCCTTCTATGGGCACCAAAAATGGCCACCGCCGGCTTCAAAAGTAGCTTCTACGCATGACCGGAAGTGCGTCGATGCAACTTCCGGTGTCGCCCCGCCCATCTATGGGCACCAAAATGGCCGTCGCCAACACCGGAAGTCGCATCTACGCACTTCCGGTAATGCGTAGATGCGACTTTTGAAGCCGGCGGCGGCCATTTTTTTTGCCCATAGAAGAGCAAATCAGAAAGAAAAAAAATGGCCGCCAGCAGGAGAAAATAACGGAGAAAAATGGGAGATGAAGTGATATGGGGGACCACCGGGAAAAGGTAAGTAAAAACGGGGGTTTCCCGGGGAAAACGGGAGACTTAGCAGCTATGGTTCAAAGTCTTGTTATATAAAACCCTGAACAACGCGAGGTCAGGTTACCTAAAAGAATGTCTGCCCCTGCATACACCTGTATGGTTCCTTAGGTCATCTGAGGACATGTTGGTCATGGCATCACATCCTACAGAACATCATAAGAAGGCAACCTGCTGTTGAATACCAGCTCTCATCTTCCCAAGTCAGCATGGCTGAAGGTGGGGGAAGATGTGAGTCGTAGTCCAGCAACATTTCAGGTCCACAGCCCCCCGGACCCGCCCCCCCGGTTTATATTATGTACCTTGTTTACATCCCTGACATTGTAAACCAATCATTATTTTAGTGTGGTGGCACCTACCCTTTGGAACTCCCTGATGCCTTCACTGGGCTCAGCTACACTGGCAAAGAAAAAGCGCTTTATATGTGTTGCATATGCATTATAACTCCAGGTGGCGCTGTGGAGTTCCGTTTTCGCCAACCTGATTTCTCATACAAAGTTTACAACGCGTTTAACTGAAACACATCCTGGATGTATCTAGATCCAGCCACTGTACTCTTTTCGGCAGCTGCTAAAAATATTTTTGTTTCGACATGCCTACCTAGATACAGTCACACCTCGGTTTAAGTACGCCTCGTTTTGAGTACTTTCAGTATAAGTACTCCACAGACCGTCTGGAACGGATTAATCCACTTTCCATTGCTTTCAATGGGAAAGTTCACTTCAGGTTAAGTACGCTTCAGGTTAAGTACGGACTTCCAGAACCAATTACACTCATACTTCGGGTTAAGTACGCTTCAGGTTGAGTACTCCATGGACCCATCTGGAATGGATTAATCCACTTCCCGTTACTTTCAATGGGAAAGTCCGCTTAAGGTTAAGTGCACTTCAGGTTAAGTACAGACTTCCGCATGGGCGTAGGCAGGGGGGCAGGAGGGGGCAATTGCCCCCCCTAGAAGCAGGGCCACTGGCCAGCCTGCCCCACTGCCCGCCCGGTGCCATTTCCCTTCTCCCTGGCTGGCTGTGGGGCGGGCGGCAGGAAAGCACCAGAGCCGCGCAAAGCGTTTGGCTGGCTTTCCCTCCCTCCGCCCCACAGCCAGCAAGGGAGAAGGGAGACGTCCCTTCTAGCCGGCTGGCTGTGGGGCGGGCGGAGGGAAAGCCAGGCAACCGCTTTGCGCGGCTCTGGGGCTTTCCCTCCACCTGCCCCAGCGATTGCAGAGGGGGAGGAGGGGATCGGAGCAGCCCGATTTCGGGCTGATCCTGGCTCCCCCTCGTCCCTTCCGATCGTGGAGGGGGAGGAGGGAGTCGGAGCAGCCCGAAATCGGGCTGATCCTGGCTCCCCCTCGTCCCTTCCGATCGTGGAGGGGGAGGAGGGAGTCGGAGCAGCCCGATTTCGGGCTGATCCTGGCTCCCCCTCGTCCCTTCCTATCGCGGAGGGGGAGGAGGGAGTCGGAGCAGCCCGATTTCGGGCTGATCCTGGCTCCCCCTCGTCCCTTCCGATCGTGGAGGGAGAGTCGGGAGTCGGAGCAGCCCGATTTCGGGCTGATCCTGGCTCCCCCTCGTCCCTTCCTATCGCGGAGGGGGAGGAGGGAGTCGGAGCAGCCCGATTTCGGGCTGATCCTGGCTCCCCCTCGTCCCTTCCGATCGCGGAGGGGGAGGAGGGAGTCGGAGCAGCCCGATTTCGGGCTGATCCTGGCTCCCCCTCGTCCCTTCCTATTGCGGAGAGGGAGGAGGGAGTCGGAGCAGCCCGATTTCGGGCTGCTCCAATGTGGCCCCGCCCCCGCCCCTTGGCCCCGCCCCTTGCTCCCCGCCCCTTGCCCCCCCTGATTTTCATCCTGGCTATGCCCCTGGACTTCCGGAAACAATTGCGTACTTAAACCGAGATACCACTGCATCTAGAATGCTTCTGTGTATTCAATTTATTCCTGGTTTTGATTTTCTGAATGTTCTAATTGTTTTTACTAATAATTTTACTGTTTTATTCTTTTTGTTAACCACTTTGAGGTTGTTGGTTTTTTTTACAATCATGTGTGGTGTATAAATTTTATTAAATAAATAAATAAAATGACTTTCATGAGGACCTCTTAAAATCAGCGCAGAACTCACATATCCCATTTCTGGAATGAAGTTACATCTGGTATGCAAAAGTACACAAAGTGTTAGAAGCGTATTTTTGGATTTATTTAGAAGGATGTTTTTCGTTAGGATCTTCAAATTGAAAATCATGCAAGCTGACAGTCTTCTCTGGAATATCTGATGACTTCTAGTGAACTAGGCATCATCATCATGTAACTAACATTGGTGTGGTGTATAAGGTAGGAGCCTATTGGTCCATTTTGAGAAAGTCTATCCTACCCCAAACCACCACAAGGTGGAAAATTATATCTTGAGGTTCGCTAGAAGAAGAGGAGTGTGCGTATTATTGATATGATCAACTTTTTAAATAAAATATTTGTTTTAGCCAAAGTGAGTATCTTAGATACAGAATAATTTCACTGACGAGTGAGAGTAAAACTTGGAATAAAATGATAATCACTTCCTATAGCTCTAACCGCATGAAAAGAATGTGACTTTGGATGCATTTAATTCTTGAGTTAAGCCTTCTTTTGTCAGAAAGGGCTTGATGCTTTCTGAAGTAATTTCGATGCAAACCAAAGTCCTGCAAATGTATCAGTCGACAACAAATTCATGAGCTGAGGTTATTTTATTGACATCCCTTCCCGTTCTCTAATGGTATTTTTTTTTATTCACTCAGATTCCTTTTTTGTGATTTATATAACTGTTCCACAGTGATGAGTTTATTCCAATGACCCTCCTTTCCTCTCAATGCCACCCAATCTGATGCATTAGAGAAGAAAGCAAACTCCAGTTTAATGAAGTGACCTTAAAAAATTTAATCCACAAAGGGTTTTTCTTTTTCCCTCCCTCCCTCCCTCTTTTACAACGTTTATGAATATATTTCCTGGCTGATGAGATCAATTGTCAATGACAGGAAAGTGAGGATGTTCAAAATCTACAGAACATGGATGGAAAGGAAGCATGACATCTCCTCAAAGTGATGGAAAGAAGCAGTAGCTGGCCACTTGAGAATCATAGAATCATAGAGTTGGAAGGGACCATAAGGGTCATCTAGTTCAACCCCCTGCAATGCAGGAATCTTTTACCCAACATGGGGCACAGATTCCTGACCATGAGATTAAGAGAGATTAAGAGTCTCATGTTCTACCGACTGAGCTATCCCAGCTGCTTTCCCAATGCACTTGGTGCCAGTTACCAAGAGGGAATATCCAGGGCCTTAGATTAGCTCCACTGCTGCACACCTGCCCTGTGTTTCCTGCTGTCAGGGGCAGGACTAAGGAGGAATGGTGGAGACCACTGCCCTCTTCTCTTGAACCTTCCCAAGAACAGGAGGACAGTATAGATTTAGAACAGTGGTTTGCAGAAGGGCATAGTTCAGAGGCTGCAGAGGGGAGAAGCTGGGAAATATTGGGAGAGGAACAGCAAGAAGAACAAGAAGCACCAGGGGAGATGCAGCTGACAGACTCAGTGTCCTTAGAAAGCATTCCTGACCCCACCCCCAGGACCAGGCGTGCCTTGAGGGGAGGAGAACATAAAGCTCAGAGGCAGAAAGCTCAGATTAGCTGACGCAGGGAGACGGAGCGAGGTGGGACTTTACTTGGAGCAACACCGTTGTTTAGGGAAGGCTGCATTCCTCTGTTGCTCTCTGAGAATTATTGAATAAATTGATTGGTAAAAACTTTTATTGTTTCTCTGATCCCGTAGGAGGGATCCGATTCCCCAAAGCCTGACACCTGCTGCCTTGCCTCTCCCACTCTCAGTAACCAGCAGTGACTTGTGGAAGTCACGAGAGCAAGGCAGTCCACGGCCCCCAACCATGCAGGCCCACCAATCACTAATGGAAAGAAGCATGACCTGATTTATTCTCCCCGGGAAAAGGACTTCTTTGCCTTCTTCCAAGGCTGCGAATCAGAATTTGCTCACTTATTTATTTAATAAGTGCAGAGGGCCTTCTCGGTAGTGGCACCCACCCTGTGGAATGCCCTCCCACTAGAGGTCAAAGAGAACAATTACCAGACCTTTAGAAGGCATCTCAAGGCAGCCCTGTTTAGGGAAGCTTTTAATGTTTGATGGATTTCTGTATTTTAGAATTTCTGTTTTTTTTTGGAAGCCGCCCAGAGTGGCTGGGGGAACCCGGCCAGATGGGCGGGGTATAAATAATAAATTATTATTATTATTATTATAAGATTTCTATACCGCTTCGTCATCAAGAGCCTCTGAGCAAGTTTACATGAAACAAGAGAAAATGTTCATTAAGAAATACCAATAAAATCAATTTAGGCCTATTAACATAGATTGCAAAAATAAACTTCCCCGAAAAGCCTGAGCTTGCGAATCACTGAGCTACACACACTTGGAAAGCCTGTGGAAACCTTTGTGCTGAATGCACACATAGAGGACAAGGAAAGCTGGCTTGGATGTGGACGCTGGTGGGGCGTTTGGCTCTGCTGCCTTTATGTCAGGTATTTAACCCTTGTTCTAATAACGCCAGAATAGGACTAAACTGAAGAGCTTGTATCTGGCAACATGCGTAGGCTGATGTATTCTGTCTGGGCTGTGTTGCCTCCAGTGATGCAAAACACCCATAAACTAGATTTAAGGGCTTATGCGAACTGGATTTGCAACTACTTTACATTCAAAAGGATGCAATCAGTATGTATGAATGAGCCTAAGGAAGGAGAGTGATATCTTTCTAATTTCTCCAGACAGATTTTTCTTTCTTTTTTCAGCTGGAGCAAGGACCTCTCTCTACAAAAACACAGAAGCGTGTATTATTGAATTGTTCTCTGTTGTTCAAACTATGACTAGCTACCGAATTAGTATTGGTGTTTGATTATTACTGTCTCATTCTGCTTCCCCACACACTCATATCCTGTACATTGGACCATCCATTTCCTATATGGTTGGCTTCCCTATGTTAAAAGGTTTTACAGCTTAGCAATACTTAGTTCACCTGGGATATCTTTTTCACTTTGAATCTCTCTCAAACAGATGTACAAAATTTTTGCAGCGACGGCAGATGATACTGAAATTTGGACTAGGGGTGCCCTCCAACAAAGATTATTCTGGGACTTTTAGATCAGGACTCATCAGTGTAGCACCCATGGGTGCAATGGCACCCTAGAGATTTCCCCTGGTGCCCAGGAAGCCCCTGAGCACCCACTTCACCAGATCCACACTGTTTTTGCTTTCCTTCATTGAAAAATACACAGAGCTGAAGGAGGAAGTTAGAGGAGTGACATTCTTTGTTACTTCCTTTTTCAGCTTTGTATAGAATTGTAGAGTTGGAAGGGACCCCAAAGGTCATCTCGTTCAGCCCCCTGCAATGCAGGAATCTCAGCTTGTGATATCCCATCCAATTTGAAACCATACCAGGCCCTGCTTAGCTTTTCAAATATGTTCAGGTTAATTCTACTGGGTATATTCTTTACTCAGATCCCTTGGGAAAGTGTGTGTGATTTCTGTCTCTCTGGGGGAGGGCTGATCTAGGGGAAAGGAGAGGGAAGTGACCAGATGGGGTGGTACCCATGGGATTCACTCAAAATTTCCAAAAGTGCCCACGGACCTGAAAGGGTTAGTGACCCCTGAATTTGATGGATGAGTTTTGTTCTCTCTCATGGCTTCATTGCTTGTCATAGTTGTTTTCTTTAGGTCCAAGTAGCAAAGACATCACCTTGCCGACAAAGGTCTGTATAGTTAAAGCTATGGCTTTCCCAGTAGTGATTTATAGAAGTGAGAACTGGACTATAAAGAAGGCTGATCGCCGAAGAATTGATGCTTTTGAATTATGGAACTGGAGGAGACTCTTGAGAGTCCCATGGACTGCAAGAAGATCAAACCTATCCATTCTTAAGGAAATTAACCCTGAGTTCTCACTAGAAGGACAGATCCTGAAGCTGAGGCTCCAATACTTTGGCCACCTCATGAGAAGAGAAGACTCCCTGGAAAAGACCCTGATGTTGGGAAAGATTGAGGCCACATGGAGAAGGGGACGACAGAGGACGAGATGGTTGGACAGTGTTCTTGAAGCCACCAACATGAGTCTGACCAAACTGTGGGAGGCAGTGCAAGACAGGAGTGCCTGGCGTGCTCTGGTCCATGGGGTCATGAAGAGTTGGACACGACTAAACAACTAAGCAACAGCTTTTGCAAGGATAGTCAGTATGATATCCTCCAGATGTTGATGAACCACAATTCCCATCATCATCTGCTGACCTTTGTGAGAGAAGGATGTAGAATCTTAGAATCATAGAATCATAGAGTTGGCAGAGACCACAAGGGCCATCCAATCCAACCCCCTGCCAAGCAGGAAACACCATCAAAGCATTCTTGACATATGGCTGTCAAGCCTCTGCTTAAAGACCTCCAAAGAAGGAGACTCCACCACACTTCTTGGCAGCAAATTCCAATGCCGAACAGATCTTACTGTCAGGAAGTTCTTCCTAATGTTTAGGTGGAATCTTCTTTCTTGTGGTTTGAATCCATTTCTCTGGAGCAGCAGAAAACAACCTTTCACCCTCCTCTATATGACATCCTTTTATATATTTGAACATGGCTACCATATCACCCCTTAACGTTCTCTTCTCCAGGCTAAACAACAACTAGCAGGCATGGGTGAACTCACAAGAGGATTTCTCTAGCAATCTAGTAATGTTTTGATGTTTCATAAGGCAATATTGGCTCAGGACACCACAAACATATTCACTGGTCCCAGGCATCTGGATTTGGACCTGAAAGAGCAAGGAAAGGTTTGGGTACATTCAGGGTAAATGGTAGCAAGCACAATTTGTGACATTGCACAACATCGTTGCTGATGCCGGGGGCATGTCTCTTTAGGCCTCAGCCTTAGTTTCCAAGTTTGTGGGGCCTGAGGCAACATGAGCCTTAACTTTGATCTTCAACTGGTTTTTTTTATCATTTAGTTGAATTACTCCCCTATATGTTTCTACAGCAATGACCCACAACTACTTACATGTACCTATGGATAATGGAAGCTTCCTAACTACAGCAAGGAAAAAGTAAATGAGCTCTGTGGTAGAGGAAGTATCTGCATTGTACATGTCCCCTGGAATCATGTGTGTCCAGTTAATAATAAAACTCATTTATCTTCATGTCAGTATTGTAGAGTTAATATATCTGCAGATGGGCAAGCTGTGTTCTACTCTGTCTCATTCATCATCAGCAAAATTACTGGTTTACGTCCAATTCCAAAATCTTTATTGTTCAATTTGATGGCAGAAGTGTGTGTGTGTGTGTGTGTGTGTGTGTGTGTGTGTGTGTGTGTATCAGCTTCAGCCAATTTTGAGTTGGCTGAAGCTGATACATAGTTTTGTTTGTGTATACATTCACAAATTCCAGAATTAATAGGTCCAGTCACACAATATGTGGCAGAAGGAGCTGGATTTACTTTGGAGTGTGGGTGAAATGCACCGATTTGCAAAGTCCATTCATAAATGTGAATACAGTCATACCTCGGTTTAAGTTACAGGTAGGTAGCCGTGTTGGTCTGGATCGAAGTAAAATAAAAAAATTCCTTCAGTAGCACCTTAAAGACCAACTAAGTTTTTATTTTGGTATGAGCTTTCGTGTGCATGCACACTTCTTCAGATACAGTGAAATGGAAGTTTCCAGGCACTTATGTAGTGTATAGAATGTCCTGGGAGATTGAAGTGTTCTCCTACTGGTTTTTCTGTCTTCTGGTTCCTGATGTCAGATTTATGTCCATTTATCCTTTGGCGTAGGGTTTGGCCTGTTTGTCCAATATAGAGAGCTGAAGGGCACTGGTACCAGAGCCTGCAATAAACCCAGATGCCAACTTTGCTGCCACATACACCCGGACAACACCATCACTGGCCCCAACAACATCCAACATACCATCTCAGGACTATTTAATTGCTCATCCTCTAACATTGTGTATGCCATCAAATGCCAACAGTGCCCTTCAGCTCTCTATATTGGACAAACAGGCCAAACCCTACGCCAAAGGATAAATGGACATAAATCTGACATCAGGAACCAGAAGACAGAAAAACCAGTAGGAGAACACTTCAATCTCCCAGGACATTCTATACAAGATCTCAAAGTAGCTGTCTTACTACAAAAGAATTTCAGAAATAGACTGGAAAGAGAAGTTGCTGAATTGCAACTTATCACCAAGCTCAAAACCATGGAGGGACCTGGTTTGAACAGAGATATCGGGTTCTTATCTCATTATACATGATAAGCGATCTTCAGCCATCTCAACCCTTGCTTTTTCATGCAAAACCATTTGCAGTCGTTTGCGGTCATCAACAGCTATCAGTCAGTCAATCACCCATTTCCACCACCCTTCTGAGTGATCCCCCCTCCCCATCCCCACCCCTCCCCACCCCTTCTCTACATAAGTGCCTGGAAACTTCCATTTCACTGTATCTGAAGAAGTGTGCATGCACACGAAAGCTCATACCAAAATAAAAACTTAGTTGGTCTTTAAGGTGCTACTGAAGGAATTTTTTTATTTTACCTCGGTTTAAGTACGCCTCGGTTTGAGTATTTTCAGTTTAAGTACAGTACTCCGCGGACCTGTCTGGAACAGATTAATCCACTTTCCATTACTTTCAATGGGAAAGTTCGCTTCAGGTTAAGTACACTTCAGTTTAAGTACTCCACAGAACGTCTGGAACTGATTAATCCATTTTCCATTACTTTCAATGGGAAAGTTCATTTCAGGTTAAGTATGCTTCAGGTTAAGTACGGACTTCTGGAACCAATTGTGTTTGTAAACCGAGGTACCACTCAAATAACGTCTAGAGGATTATGTCTTCAATGCTGCTTCTAGAGTGGATCAGGTCCTCCATGCTTCCTCCTTGCAGTCAAGCAGGAATGTTTGAATCTGTCTTTTTCTGGTCCTTGTCAATTTTGCATCATGTCAGGGGTATCTCAGTCCCATCAACATTGAGCATGGCAGCCCCAGACTTAAGTGGGGGCGAACATACATACATGGCACAGATGAAATCTGGCACAGATGATCTACCAGATAAGGTTTATGAATATGCCAAATTTCAAAGTGATCCAAAATAAACTGCCACAGGAAAAGCAAGTTTAAGAGTGCTGAAAATGAACACACGGGTCCATTTTTCTTGAGATTTTCTCCAGGCATATCATTTATATTTTCCAAATTTGGGGGGGGGGAAACTACTGATGCCCATTATTCTGGCTTGTCGGAGAGCACGTGCTTTCTCTGATTTGGCAAAGTTCTGAGCAATGGTTCAAAGGTGGCTAAGGTTTTCCTACCCATTAAAGTCTATGGAAGACAAGTACTGGCACAGAGTACTGGGCATGACAAGAACAGAAACGGAAGCCAAAGATCCTGCCAGGAGTAGTGTGCTTGCAGAGAGAGCCACCTAGTGGATGCTATTTGCAAGTTTTTGTTTTTTTAAAAAGTTCCGGTATATAACAATATTAGTGGTTAGACATAGGGTGTTGGAGAATTCTGACCAAAAACAGAAATGGGAGCAGATATTGCCAATGTTTCTTTATTTGTCCCATCATGGAAGGCAACCCCGTGAATATGATCAGTATTTGCTGCTGCTGCTGCTGTTGTTGCTTTCAGTCTGCAAATGACATGTACAGTGGAAGCTCGGGTTGTGAACGTGATCCGTGCGGGAGGCACATTCGCAACCCGCAGCGCCGCGTCTGTGCACACGCGGGTTGAGATTCGGCACTTCTGAGCATGCACAAAGTGTCATTTAGTGCTTTTGTGCATGCGTGAGTGCCAAAACCCAGAAATAACCCGTTCCAGTACTTCCAAGTTCGGCGTGGTGCACAACCCAAAAACGCGCAACCTGAAGCATTTGTAACCCGAGGTATGACTGTAATTCTTTGTATTTGCCTTCATTTGAATTCTGATTATTTTGCATTGAAAGGAAGGACTGCAATAACACCATGGCAACATAACTGACATAATTCTGTGAATTCAGGTTATGTAATTTCACCATGGTGAGCAGTGAGATGGATAACATAGTGTTCGGCAGAAGATGAGCAGCAGCAGAAAAGAAACAGTGCTGCTTGCAACAAATACAGAGTAGAACAAAGAAGGATGCCTTCTTACATCCCTAACCCTCGGCTCCGAATCTCTCCCAACCACCCTAGAAAAACCTGATTATGTCAAGTGAAAATAGCTGATTATCTGGGCTATAACATAGTGGCTTCTTTGTTAGTAATGCACAATAAAAGTTATGATAATTGGAGCCATTAAATTATTTTCTGTTCGGCAATTGAACTGGACCAATACATCCCTTGGGTATTTACTTATTAGGTTTCTTAGGTAGCTATTAGATTTTTTTTTTTTAACCAAAAAACCCAAACAAAAAATCATAAACCCAAGCTTAGCTGCAAGGCACAAATCAACAAAATAATGAAAATGGAATGAAAGTATTTTACAGTACTCACTTAAAGCCATAGCCAACTGAAATGAATATTAAAGAATAAATCATAAACTCAAATACATGTAATCCTTCTCTGCTCTGAAGTAAAGCAGAACAGTTCTATTTACTCTACAAAATACTTAACTTTCTTTATAATGAGAATTTCAGTCTCATTGCAAAATAATATTTTTTATAATCCTAACAAATATTTCAAACCAGAACCCAAAAATTGTATATAAGCACTAAGCTCTTCAGAATGTAATTTAGGCCACAGACAGAGATTGAAATATATTATTATTAGTAGTAGTATTACAATTCAATTCAATACACTTTATTCGACCGATAGTCAGAAACAAAAACATTTCTCAATACAAAGATAAACATATAAAACTGAAGGCATCAGAGGGATACATAAAAATATAAAAATATAAAACTGAAGGCATCAGAGGGATACATAAATGGGGTATGACCCATAGCTGCCAAGTTATCCCTTTTTTTAAGGGAAATTCCATTATGCTGAATAGGCTTCCTCGTGAGAAAAGGGAAAACTTGGCATTTATGGTATGACTGCGCTACTAAACCTCCTACAGATAACCCACATCAAGACAATAGTAGTATTACTATTATAAGTATAAAATATGATATCTGGCCTAAACATATCTCTGGAATAGAACTGAACAGTGCAACCTCTTCATTTTGTATCAACCCGGATCTATATTTGATTTGAAACTGCTTTTATATATGCAATTGTTATTGTCTTTATATATGAAACTAATGAAACTGTTTTAATGGTTTTACACATGGGCATATATTTTGATAATTTCATTCTGGAACATATATTTTTAACTGCTATATTATATCTATATATAGATATAGATACATTTTTAAGGCTAACTTATTTTTACCCCTTTTGGTGAAAAATTTAATGTATATTTTGTTTTTAATGCAAACTGCTTGAGTTTTTTTTACGATTAAGCAACATGCAAAAAATCTGTTAAATAAATATGAAAATGTTGCCATTCTTTACATTCATGCTCTTTATTGTTAAATCACTTCAAGATATGTTATAGGTTTGCCAAGGCTATCAAAGGGAGGTGAAGATAATGCTAGAGACCTTTTGTGTCTGGACTCATCGCCAGCTGAGAACTGTCTCCCTTCAGCACCATTTTCTCTATTGGATGTTTATTGTTATTTCTATAGCATTTTAATTGCTGCGAGACACTATGGGAATCTGCAAAACATGGGATTAAAAATGCATGCATGCATTCTGCTACCAAAGAGAGATTTTGCAGGCCTACCCTAAATTTCCTTGGAAGCAAAGAGCTGAAATCATAATGGGATTAAAGTTTAGGTTGCAAGCCTATACCCAGTCCTATTATGAGAAAGCCCCATTAAAGTCAGCAGCACTTACTTCTGAGTAGACCTGCCTGGGATTGGGCTGCACCTTCTGTTAAAGATAGGGAACTACAACACGAAATGTCTCCTTAACAACAGTGACCATCGCTCTCAAATGTTTTGCTACACATTGTTATAAGGAAATAAATAAATAAATTCCAATCCGCACAAAATGCACACGAAGCTAACAGCGAAATGTTAAGATAGTTACTTACTAGTATAGTTCATGTATCACCATCAAAGAATTTATTGTGTCAAACCAAAGGCCATAACAATTTCAGTACAATTTAAAGTTCACGTAAGTAAAGGACAATTCCTTCCAAGTCAATGTGTTTAAGGAGTGGGTTGCATAGTACAGACAACTTCATTGCACTACAGTGATACCTCCAGTAGCGAACGGGATCTGTTCCGGAGGTCTGGCTGTATCCTGAAGTTTTTGCAACCGGAGGACCGCTTCTGTGCATGCGTGCGGAACGGCTTAGCGCTTCTGCGCATGTGGCGAAACACTTATGGGTTTGCCGCTTTCACAACCCAAAGTTTACGTTACCCAAGGGTAACGTAACCCGAGGTTCTACTGTAATTATATTATTTGTGTGGATTATTCAATATCATGTTATCTGCCTTCATGTGTTGACATCCAGAGGGCATCGGGCGGCCTGCTGGCCTGCCTCCAGCTGGCACGGGCCCTCCAGCCGACACGCTGGCTGAAACCTGGACCTCTGGAGCAATGCAGATAATGGCTCTGCTTCTCTGAAGCAGGAACACATTCTTTAGCAGATCCTGCACAACAGAAGAGGCGCTGAGAATGTGTATGTAAGCATAATTACAGCAGTTTATTAACTATAAGTCAGACAAAGGGAAAACATGTCTGCCTCCTCCTTCTCCAGAGAGAGAGAGAGAGAGAGAGAGAGAGAGAGAGAGAGAAAGCAAAAGCTATACAGCAAATTCCCAGCAATCTGTGCTGGCATGTAACAGACATGTGACATGCAACAGTAACATGTCTGCAAACCCTTAAGGTGGAATGTAAATCACAACAGAATAACTCCATGGTATTTCTTCTTGTAATAAAAGGCAGGAGGGGGAGGACACAGGAAGCTGCCTTGTTCTAGGTCAGATCAGTGCTATTTTTTCCAGAAAAAAAGAGGTGCCATGAACCTTGCTCTCTTAAAATGGCAACGGCATCCAGCTGATAGGTGCTGAAATTGAGTTCTGGCGAATTCCAGCTGGGGGGAAAAAGAGCCCTGGCTCAGATCATTGGTCTACCTAGCTTAATATTGTCTACACTGACAGGCAGCAGATCTCCATGGTTCAATTTATTAAAGGTTCAGTCTATTTTATTAAAGGTTTCCAACATATAATACAATAAAAAGCAAACAAAGCTAATATCTAAAGAGAGCAAAATAATAAAAAAGGAAAAGAAAAGATAGGGGAAAGAAAGAAAGAAAAAAGCAACACAGCCACACAAACACACATACAAAATATATTCCATCAACCTTCTATCTTAATCTTCAATTTACAGAGATTTCCTGAACCCCCAGGGGTTCAGACAGGATTCTCTCTCAACTGCAGCTGCAATGTAGATGCTCTACCACTGAGCTACAGCTCAGACGGAGGTGGAGAAGAAGAAGAATCTAGAAAATAGACATATCAATGTGATTAATCAAATAATCAAACAATTGCACTGATGGCGCAAAACTTTGGGAGCGTGCAAGTCACTCTTGCTTTCCCAAGCATGTTTAGAAGATCAAAACAGTGCATCTGAACGATGTCCAGGAAGCTATGTTCATTTTCAACATGGATCTTTTATTCTGAGAGATTTTTAATGCAATATTTATTACATTTTTAAAGCAACTTGAAGAACATCTTAAGAATGTGCCTGTAGTTTTGCAACAGCATTAACAGTTAGATCCTAGGGATGATTAGATAACCTGCATAAGTTAATTTCAAGACTGCTTAGCTTTCGAAAATGAATGCTTACCATGCTTGTTCATTTCAAACAGATGAGAACACAGAATTTGCTATAGATCTTGTGCAAGACTTGCCATTGATTTCTCAAGGACAACTGCACCTAGGGACCTAGTTAATATGTTCCAGTTTGGAGGTAGAAAGAGGTTTCCATCTACAGCCCTTTAGACTGAAACTATAGCAATCCTACAGAGATCTTATGGGTCACCCGATGTTCACCTTACACTTTGCTCCTAAGCTTGTCAAACTCAGCTTTATTTAAAGATATTAGTAGTGCCGAGATATTTTGATAAATATTAGGAAACTGTATATTTTGTCGAATGAGCACAATAATTTTATTTGCTGTTCATTTTCATCTTCTGAGAATACAAAATAGGAATAAAAACAGAATATGCAGTCACATGGTCCATCTACTAAAGAACTGTAAGGAATTAGGAGTTTTGAGACATATTTTGGCAGGTGAGGCACAGACGAAATTTTGTATTCCTCATACAGTGGTACCTCTACTTATGAATTTAATGCGTTCCGAACACACATTCGTAAGTCGAAAAAAATTGTCAAATCCCATTGGAATGCATTGCTTCATAAGTAGAAGCAACCCTATCTAAAAATTCGTAAGTAGAAAAAATCCTGTCTAAACCGCATCCGAGATGGCGGACGGAGCTCCATTCGTAAGTAGAAACATTCGTAAGTAGAGTTCTTCGTAAGTAGAGGTACCACTGTATTGTAATTTGTCCAATAATTTAAAATACAGTGTACATAATTCTTCCAGCCTTAAGAAGAAGTTCAAGAAAACTATCAAGGGAACAAAATGAAGAGAATTCACAAAGCACCTTGAATCCTCAGATGGTATACCAAAGTGGAATAATTGGGATCTAACTTCCAAATAAAATATCAATGACTCTTGAAACTCATATTCCTCTTTCACCATTCAATATAGAACACCCTCTCCACATCCTATGCCGAACATCACCAGAAGAGTGTAGCAGGAACTACCCGTGCAAATGGTGAAGTCTCCTATCCTCATTCAAGAGTGTATTTAGCATCTGTTCTTCTCTGGAAACACTACAGTACGGTTGAACAGTTGCAGCTGTACAAAGGAGCAGAAAGATGTGTCTCTTTACCCTGGCCTTTTGTGGGAAATTGCAGTCAAACATAACTATGCATGAGTGATAGTGCATGAAAGGGTTAAGATCACAGAGTTATATTCCTAGACTCAGCTAGATCATGTCCCCTCTTCTCTGATGTGGGAGGAAGTTAGGGCTGCAATACATCCTGGTTTTCACGGACACATATGGGAATTGGGCAATAAAATGGCATCCGGGCAGATTTTCGCTGAATCGGTAAAATGTCTGGGGAAACCTGGATGTATGGAAAAAAAGCTTAACAACTTTGCCCTGATTTTCACTTTTGGGAATATGGAAACCATAGAAGGTGCTATGTAACTGGCCAAGGAAGACATTGAAACTATCATTCTGTATTTTCTACCCAATAGTATTCTGCCTGTGTTCTCCTTGCTGCTGCTTGGATAAATGCATGAATCTCACCTGCAGAACATTTTGCAAGTAAATCATTTTAAAGTCACCTAACAGTGTGTGGTCTTTTTATTGAAAGGGGGTAGAAAAAGGGAGCGCTTTGGACTAAACAGGATAAGCAAAAGATTTAACAGCCTACATTACTAATACTTCACTATGCTGCTTGACTATGTGAGCTTAAACTCTGCTCCTGGGGGGTCTCTTTTGCTGGAGAGTCTGTGCAAAGCCCTGCTTTAAAATCCAGCCACCCAGCCAATTCTTTTGTTATTTACCCCACATGCATGGGTTACAGGGATTCCTATCCCCCCCCCATACCTTTGACATCTGAGACATGTATTTTCAGAACCTACTCTATTCCTGTATCTGTAATCTGTTTTTTTTATTCTGAATTATAAATTGTTGTAACCCACCCTGGGAACTGCTTGTGAAGGGCAGGTAATACCTTTTTAATAATCATAATAATAACCTGAAAATTTGGAATCTAGTCATGTTATCAATATTCCCATTCCAATATTAAGCTGATTTGTTTATTTTGCTTCGCTTATTTGCCTGGACATGCTCTGATTCAATTTTTTAATTACAGTTCTTCTTTTTGGAGAAGAAATCCTAAGAGTAATGAATCCTTGCTTCCTTGCCCTAGTGACGCTCTTGCCAGCTTACCAAGCACTCAGCCACGATCTCACTAACACTAAGAGCAGCTTCCAGATCAAGCTTGAGGGAAGCCTCATGGAGTGCATTGCAATAATCCAGTCTTGAAGTAACTAACGCATGGAGTACTGTAGCAAGGTTTTCTGCAGGTCCAGGAATGGTCATTGTTGTCAAACCAACTACAGTTGTTAAAAGGCACTTCTAGCCACTGTGATTACCGGAACCTTTAGTGACAGAGCTAGATTCAGAAGCATCCTCAAACTATAAACCTGCTCTTTCAGAAAAGGGAATGCAACCCCATGAAGAGAAGGCAACTGACCGATTTCTCAGCCATGGGATCTACTCATCCACAGTGCCCCCATCTTGCCCAGGTTTACCGCAGTCTAACCTGAGACCGAACAAATCAAACTATGCAAGAGATATGAGAAGCAGTAAAACACATATCTTGCTGACTTTTCAGTAAAGCATGTCATCAAGTCTTTGGTGTTAATTGCCTTTTGTGATTTGCTAACTGGGTTAATTGCCTCAAATTTATTTTAGCTAAGAAACTGTAGTCTAATTCATAGTAGAAAAGCTACTATATGCTTGCATAATTTGTGATATCACCACTCTTCCATTTTATTCACATGTTAAATCCAAAACATGCCTGTCTTTAGATGAAATCATCTTCATTTATTAATTGTCTTTTGAAAACAAAAAAACGATGCATGAACTCTCATGACTCATTGGAGAACAATGGTATGCCCAACGGGATGTACTGCTGCATAAGTGTTTAATGGTTACTGTATTTATATTTGTTTAAAAAACAATTTTTTTGTTTAAAAGTAATAAATTAGTTGCGAACTTTTATTTTTTAATTTAGCAAAATGCATATACCACTTGACTGTAATAATATCTATGAATTTTACTAAAAGAAAAAACAACAACCACATTAACACATAAAATATTGTGAAAAACAAGTATTCTTATATCTTCGAAAGATGATTTAAATCAGGCATCCCCAAACTTCGGCCCTCCAGATGTTTTGGACTACAGTTCCCATCTTCCCTGACCACTGGTCCTGTTAGCTAGGGATCATGGGAGTTGTAGGCCAAAACACCTGGAGGGCCGCAGTTTGGGGATGCCTGATTAAAATGAACAATAGCGAAAAAGATGTGTGTTTTAATCTCAACATCTACGTGTCAAGGTAAGCTTGCCTAAATATTTTAATCCAGTACAGGGAAGAGTACAGTGAGGATGCCAAAACATAGATGCTGTCTTATTGAATAGTCAGTTTCTTCTAAGTGCAGAATGAGCATTATATGGGATCTGTAACATGGTGATCCCACAAGTAGACTGGGCATGAGCTGCTAGTTGCTAATTTTTTATAGACCTTAACATAGTCCATAGGCACATGCAACACATTTCACTGTGTACTCAGGGAATTGTTTTTTTCAAAGGCAAACATTTATTGAATATATAAAAAATAAAAAAAATAAAACACCTCTGTTTTGATTCTAATGGCATCCACACAAATTTATAGATATGGGCATAGCTGCCAAGTTTTCCCTTTTCTCGCGAGGAAGCCTATTCAGCATAAGGGAATTTCCCTTTTAAAAAGGGAGAACTTGGCAGCTATGGATATGGGTTAGTATTCACCTAAGTTTTACTCAAAGGAAGCTTGTTGAAAATAATAGACCTCATTGACTCATATTCACCACCACCCTATTCCCTACCATAGACAGAAACAGGCAGAAGCTGCAGGTCTATTCCAGTCTTTTTTTTTCCTGCCTACATCTCTCGCTGCTTTTGCCCTCCTCCTTTCTACATGGGCCATTGCAACTGAGGGAGCCTGGTTGCCATTCCCTTCTTGCATTCCGATGACACAGCCCCTGAACTTAATATGAATCTTTGCCTTATAGCTCTGTTACTTCCTCATTGCAAATAAAGTTATCCCTAAGGGTTGGTCGTTATGGAAGCCTCTGCTCATGCCTGTTGCAACCCAACTCTGCTTGATCTGCCTCGGGGAGCAACATACCGTGTTTCCCCCTTTTTAAGACACCGTCTTATAACTTTTTTTCGTCAAAAAAACACACGGTGTCTTATTTTCAGGGGATGTCTTAAGGCTTGGTGATTTCAGCTTGCCTCCCTGCCACCCGGAACCAGGTGGAGCGCCCAGCAACACGGACGGAGCGCTCAGCAGCACCAGGAGGAGTGCCCCACCGTGCCGGGCGGCGGGGTGGCAGGCTTCCTTGGCAGGGCCAGGAAGAGACGAGGCCGCTGGCTCGGGCGCTCCTGAGTCCTGACCCCAGCCGCTTCCACACGGCAGCAGCAAAAGAGCCGTGCGGCCACATGGAGAGGCGAGCGCCCGAGTGGGAAACGCGCTCTCTGCAAAGCTCTGCACTCATTTCATCCGCCCGACGGGAAAGCGAAGTGGGGAAGAGAAAAAGAGCCGCTTCGGTTTTTTCTCTTTTTCTCTTCCCCACTTCGCTTTCCCGTCGGGCAGATGAAGTGAGTGCAGAGCATTGCAGAGCGCGCGTCTCCCACTCGGGCGCTCGCCTCTCCAAGCTCTGCACTCACTTCATCCGCCCGACGGGAAAGCGAAGTGGGGAAGAGAAAAAGAGAAAAAACCGAAGCCGCTCTTTTTCTCTTCCCCACTTCGCTTTCCCGTCGGGCGGATGAAGCGAGTGCAGAGCTTGGAGAGGCGAGCACCCGAGTGGGAGACGCGCGCTCTGCAAAGCTCTGCACTCACTTCATCCGCCCGACGGGAAAGCGAAGTGGGGAAGAGAAAAAGAGCCGCTTCGGTTTTTTCTCTTTTTCTCTTCCCCACTTCGCTTTCCCGTCGGGCGGATGAAGTGAGTGCAGAGCTTTGCAGAGAGCGCGTTTCCTGCTCGGGCGCTCGCCTCTCCATGTGGCCGCACGGCTCTTATGCTGCTGCCGTGTGGAAGCGGCTGGGGTCAGGACTCAGGAGCGCCCGAGCCAGCGGCCTCGTCTTTTCCTGGCCCTGCCAAGGAAGCCTGCCACCCCGCCGCCCGGCACAGTGGGGCACTCCTCCTGGTGCTGCTGAGTGCTCCGTCCGTGTTGCTGGGCGCTCCACCTGGGCGCTGCTGGGTGCTCCGCCCGGCGCTGCTGAGCGCTCCGCGCTGCAGCAGCCGGTTCCGGGTGGCATGGAGGCAAGCTGAAATCACTTCGAAAGGTGTTTTTAAACGCCATTTTCCCTCAGGGCTGACTTCACTAGGCGCGTGCTACAGGAGCCAGGAACAGCTGATTTCCCCGCTACAACTTATCTGTATCTCCGCGCTCTACTTCCTTGCTTTGCCCGCCGCTGCTGAGCGTTCCACGCTGCAGCAGCTGGTTCCAGGCCCCCAGCTGGCAGGCATGGAGGTATGTCTTATTTTCGGGGTATGTCTTATATTTCTCAAATGCTTAAAATGGCTGCCCTGGCTTACTTTTTGACTACGTATTAAAAAAGGGGAAACACGGTAAGACGGTGCTAAACTGAGTTTGCATCACCTCCGTTCTCTTGACTAGTTGGCCTAGGTTGGTTCCAGTTCAGCCAAATGCAACTAGATTGGAGTAATGGCTGCTTGGCCTGAACCAGTCTTTTAAAGCGCACAAGGATTCCTGTATATCAGTGGTTTGGGAACCTGTAGCCATCCAGATGTTGTTGTACTCACATCATTCAGCCCCAGTTGTGACATTTTGAAGTTCATTACAAACCTTTCAGGAAGAGTTCCCTCCTCCCCATAATTTTCCATACACATACCTAGAGGTGGGTGAATATGTCAGTTTCATATTCTCGTTTTTTCCTTGGAAAGTACAGTACACCACATTTCCACATCAGTTTGTGATTTTTTATTTTTTAAAAAACCAGATAGTCCTTGTGAAAATGAAGTGCTAATTCCTTCCCTCCCTCCCTCCCTCCCTCATATTTCTATGCCATTTTTGCTAATCTAACTCCCCCCCCACAGCAATTTACCCAAATATAATGTGTTTTTTGTATGTTTTTCCATTAATACACATGTTTATGTTTTGCCCTAACCAGTGCTTTTCTTCTAAAAAAATAACAACCAAAAAACAGGTGTCGGTACTAACCATGAAGTTGTTGCAGTAAGTGCCACACTTTTAACCAGTACTTTTTCTTCTAGAAAAAAATGTGCTGGTACTGCGTGCCCTTGAGTACCCCATAAAAAAAACATTAGCCTTAATGTATGTATTTTTGCACACATTACTTGACTGAAGAACTACATTGCAACATCTGAATAAGCGGAAATGTTGAAGGATGCCTGTGTTTAAGTTTGCTTATTGTTTTGCAAAGAGTGAATTAGGTAAATTCACATTTGAAAGAGATCAGATTTTAATTTCTTCCCCATCCCTTGTGCAAGCACACACACACACACACACACACACACACACACACACACACACACACACACCTTTATTCACCTTTTCCTCATCATTATTTTCTGACTATCTTTTATGGCACAGCCTCATTAAAGAACCCCACGTCACACTTTTGAAATCATAGGAAGCCAGATTTGCTAGTTTTTCTCCAGCTGGTTTTGTCTTGCAGTTGTTGAAGTGTTCCTGTCACAATGGCAAGGTGACGCCTGGGCGCAACTTTGTTGTAGCCACAGAGAGCTCCTTTGTTTCACGGTGTGATGTAATGTTCCCGAGAATTATATTATAAAGCAAATCTGCAGCCAAAGCCATGCTACTTATACCTAATTTAATATCCATTATCTCTTCCTGCTCGCTTTGATCAGTCTTCCTTTCCAGGTGATTACAGCTAGTGTAGCATCACCGTATTATATTGGTTCCCTCTACAAACCATCCAGGACCTTGCTTTTTTCCTGGTGTAAATCCATTTCTAATGCAATCCCCTTCTCTCAAACTACACAGGTCCCTTTGCATTTATCTGAAGAAGAAAAAAAGTGCATTTAAAACCATCCATAAACTTAATTACTGCACTAGTTATGCTTACTTGTAGAACATTAGCAAGGGTGTTGAAAAACACACAGACATATCCTATAAATGCTCCTGGTTTCACACTATGCAGATTTACCCTGTGCATTACACTCTGTTCCCATCAGTCTCCTTTCAAGGCACATTTTAACTTTCGGAAACCAAAATCCTATTTCTCCATTGTATGGATGCATGCAATCAACACAAATTTTTATCAACAAATTCCATCATACAGAAGCTGTGGTAGAGGCTTTAATAAGGACAAGGAGTTCCATTTGTGCAAACAGAACACCACAAAGCTCTGGATGGCTGCCAATATATATATATATATATATATATATATATATATATATATATATACACACACACACACATATATATATATATGTATGTATAATGTACACCCCACTCTTCCTCACAAAGGAGCCCAGGACTGCAACCACATGAATTAAAAAAAATGTAATTAAAATTTATGAAAAGTTTAAACACACACACACACTTACAGTACCTAATTTGCAATGTGCACAAAAATACGAGGGTAAAGTCTCCATAAAAATGGATATCATCAGCAGAATATCATACATAAAGGGACTGTATCGGGGAAGACTGCTTGGAAAAAAATGTGTGTATCAGGCAAAACTGCATACAAATGTGTGTATAAGGAGACATTATCACTGAAATGCTGGTGAATTGTCATGAATTTTTTTTTGCACACATATAAAAGCTGAGCATAAACCGGAATGTTCACAGCATTAACATTCCAACAGTGGAGTGTCCAAACTGCTCCACCTAGGGTGCCCAGAAGCCATAGCTTTGGATTTCTATAGACAGGAGGTCAGGCTTTTGTCTCGCCCCATTTTAGTCCCAAGACTGCCTGCTTCTTCCTCCTTCAACCATGACATCACCTTCTACCAGTGGAGGGTGAAATACATGCCTCTCCAGTTCATCTTTCCAGAAATGCCCCCAGAAATGCTTGAGGAGACTCTTGAGAGTCCCATGGACTGCAAGAAGATCAAACCTATCCATTCTGAAGGTAATAAGCCCTGAGTGCTCACTGGAAGGACAGATCCTGAAGCTGAGGCTCCAATACTTTGGCCACCTCATGAGAAGAGAAGACTCCCTGGAAAAGACCCTGATGTTGGGAAAGATTGAGGGCACAAGGAGAAGGGGACGACAGAGGACGAGATGGTTGGACAGTGTTCTCGAAGCTACAAATGTGAGTTTGACCAAACTGCGGGAGGCAGTGGAAGACAGGAGTGCCTGGCATGCTCTGGTCCATGGGGTCATGAAGAGTCGGACACGACTAAACGACTAAACAAACAAATTTAATTTCTATCTCAACACTTTGTCTCAAGCTTACGTAACTAAACAGAAGCTTCACAGACCTGGCTGAGCTCTTTTGCTTAACAAAGAAACTGACTTGACCATTTGAGATTACCCCTTTTCTGCAAAAAAATGAATAAATAAATAAATGTCCCATCTTGCAGCTTTAAAGTCACATATTTGAGGGAACCCTCCAGAAAAGAAACATTTAGTCCAACCCTAAAAGTATTACTGTATCAATTTCTGAGAATTTGAAGAAGAAAAAATCATTGTTGGTATGTTTTATGATATTGTATTATCGCTTATCTGTGAGCCTCTTTGTGGGCCTTTGGGAAAAGAGATTTGAATAAAATACATTTTTTTGAAAAATATATAGTGATGCACATGAGTGTGGGAATTAGGTACATGCAGTACCACTCAGACTCGCCTTGACAATCAGTTGGGCTTTTTGAGTGTTTCTGTCAGATGCTTGGAAAGCCTCAAGGGTATTTTTGAAAATTCAATATGAATGCTTGAAAATTAATTTTGCACCTTTCCCAAGCCAAAAAAACAAAACAAAACAAAAGAGCCTTACCTTGTGCAAAGAAGATGTAGGTAGCAGGTGGTGGAGAGCTAACTACACATACAGGCAGGAAATGAGAGTCCTTTGTGGGCTTCTCCACTGGAAGAGAGCCCTCTTATCACCTGGAACCTCTTCACCTTTCTTTAAGGTTTTTTTGGCTAGGGTAAGGAGAAATACTATGGAAGGGGAGCCAGCGAATGTGGAATGTGAACCCCATTTTGAGTCTAGCTCAGCTGGAAGTGCCTTTGTGAGAATAACTCCCTAGCTTCTCTTGATTTGTTGAAATGTATCAGTGCCCATGTTTTGGGTAGCCCTGCCGAAAACACATGCAAGAAAAGGAACTTGGCTATTTGTCAGGGTGGGGGGTGGGGGTGGAGATCCACAACCTGCCAAAATAAGGCATTAGTCTTGCTCCACCTGAATCCAATTAGAATCTCTATGTGAAATATTCACTGATTGATTCCAATACACACACACACTACACCTTAGTGCAATATTGTACAGTAAATTAGAATATTTTATACCAAAGATTACATTCTATATGATTTTAACACTCTGCTGTTCAGTGTAGTGTTCTCCCTTGTAACAAACTTTCAGCTAAATTTAATTCCCGATCCTTCAACTATTCATAATCACATTTATTTCCTGGCAGAATCTGAGCTTCCTTTGGATGTGAAGCTAAAAAATTCATCTGTAGCTTCTGACATATTTGAAAGAAAGGAGGTATTAACAGGAAGCAGGGACAACCTAGACAAATTTTGTACTTGGATAATAATGGCGATTTCTGGTATCTGAAAGTCTTAGTGTAGCTTCAGCAGCAGAAATTATTACCTTAAGATTTAGTCCCTTTTATTGGAAGTTGAACAACTGCCATGTTTCCTATGTCTCTGACATTGACTTTTCCATGGTCTATGACTCCTAAGCAAGCCCATCAAAATGGATAGGAATCAGGCAGGCATTTACACCCAGATTGGGTTGCGGGACGGGACAGAGCTGTGCACAGCCCTAACCATGATCCATCTCTCATTTCCACTAGATGTGACATCCAAAGCTGCACCTTGGTTAGGATTCTGCACAGCCCTGCCCATCCCCGCAATCCAATCTGGGCTGACCCAAAGAACACCCAACCCAGATCTGTCCCTGAATCAATTTCGGAGGTGTGACTAATATTTAAACCACAAAGTTTAAACCCTATAATCAAGCATACAATTGAGAGGGGAAGGAGTTGAAACATCGCCTCTGTCCCTCCTGATCTCATTGGACTGAAGTTGCCTACATCCATTGATTTTAATGGGTTTACCCTGCTTATGACTAATGTTGGATACCACCCATCCATTTTATGGAGAAGAAATTTCCTTCCTAATAGAAAATGCAAATTGTAACCAGATTCTGGTAATAGAAATGCACTAGAATACAGTGAATAGGTTAAAAAAAAATGCATCTGAGAGAATGTTAGTTTCTGTGTGAAGAATTTATGCTGTATATATTCCCCCATCTCCAGTCTGTTTCTTATCATGCTTATATTTTCATGGCTTTTTATTAAACTTGACCCCGCAAATGCAGATTAGGGCTAGAGAGATTAGATCTGCGGGCTAAAAGGTGGATCAAGGGACTTGATTTTCCCATTAAGTCTCAAGAAGGAAATAATTGGCAAAAAATAAACCCCAAAGAAAATGGTTTCAAAAATGAGAGAGGTGGCTTGTTGATGTTAATGAGAACATCATTGCCTGACCTTTACCTGACCTTATTAAGCACACGTCTTGCAAATTAAGCTTACTAAAGTGTCAACTGCATAACTCTGGAAGACTTAAATGTCTTCCATATGGAATTCTTCAGATAATCAAGGATACGTCTTTACGCCTGCCCTGCTCTCCATTGGCACGGATGTGAAGTATACGAAGCATAAGTCATGAACAGAAATAATTGCTAATTCATAGATAACAAACATTATAAGGGAATTGCTCCTCTTCCCTAGCAGCCCATGACAAATTTCATGTCCTGTAATAGTAGATTCTTGAAGAGCATTAGTTCATGAATTATAATCATTCACAGTGCTCACATACATTAGGAATCTACAGGAGCTCTGGGTCATGAGTCAGCTGGTGGGACTCAGCCCCAAAGTCATAGACCAGAGCTAATCCCAGGAACAATGCTCAAAGCAAAGAACAAATCAGAGTCTCCAAGGAGGGGGAGAATTTTGTTTGCTCAGCATTTTTAAGTGAAACAGACTTATATAATGGTCTGTACCTTTACAGGTACAATGTACCTTTATTTCAGATTTTGTACTTCTCCAAATTTTGCCTTACAATTCTCAGCCCCACCCCATCCCAAATGACCAGAATGCTGTATCTAGTGCTAGTAATAATAGAACAATTGAAATGAATGAACATGAATCACGGAATCACGGAATTGTAGAGTTTGAAAGTACCCCCAGGGCCACCGAGTCCCTGCAATGGAGGAATGACAGCTGAAAGATCCGTGACAGATAGTAATCCAACCTCTGTTTAAACACCTCCAATGAAGGAGAGACCACCATGTTCTAAGGAAGCCTCTTCCACTGCCAAACAGCTCTTACCATCAGGAAGTTCTTCCTAAGGTTTAGCCAGAATCAGCTTTCTTGCAATTTGAATCCATTGGTTCAGGTCCCCCCCTCTGGAGCAGCAGAAAAAAAGCTTGCTCCATCTTTGGAGTAGCAGCCCTTCAGATATTTGAAAATGGCTATCCTATCACTCTTCTTCCTCCTGTCATTCCCTACTGGGGCCTACAGGCTATCCTGGTCCCACACAATGAGCACCCCATCCCCACCACAAGCTCTGCGCCATATCCTTGGCTTCTGACACTGGAGGTGCATCACTAGAGTAGGGATTTGTGCTTCTTGTGGGACTCCATGCTGGTGTCGTACTTGTGCTTCAGTTCTCCACATTTCTGCATCATGGTGGCATGGAGTGCCTTCCATCAACTTTGGCTGTTGACCCAGCTGGGCCCCTATCTGGACAGGGATAGCCTAACTTCTGTTGTCTATGCTGTAGTAACCTCTAGGTTAGATTACTGCAACATGTGCTATATGGGGCTGCCTCGGAACACGGTTCAGAAACTTCAACTGGTGAAGAAATCGGTGGCCATGTTGCTCACAAAACAAGACAGTTTGAGCATATTACACTGATCCTGGTCCGACTGCACTGGCTGCCAATTAGCTTCTGGGCCCAATGAAAAATGCTGGTTTTGACCTATAGTCTTAAACCGCTCAGGGCTGCAATACCTCAAGGACCACCTCTCTCCATACCAGGGCAGTCTCGAGCAGGTCGGGCGCCCTGGCGCTGAGGGGCGGAGATCGCTCCGGCGCCCCCGCCTTCGCAACGCGCAGCATGGCTTCTGCACGGCTTTGCCGCGCAGTGCCCCGCCTACCGACCCGGCGCCCTGGCACCCCGCACCACTGGGGCTCTACCTAGAGCCGGCCCTGCTCCATACGAACGTACCGGGACCCTGAGGCCTTTCTTCATGTGTCCCTTCTACAGGAGGTCCAGAGGATGGCAACATGAGAACAGGCCTAATCTGCAGTGGTTCCCTCTTTGTAGAATGCTCTCCACCTTCATTGCACATCTTTAGGTTCCAAGTGAAAACAGTTCTCCATAAACCTGCCTTTGCTGATTAAGCATTCCATGGCCTTTTAAATGTATTTGTAGGAGGGGGTTGCTGGTTTGTTTTTGTTTTTTTGTTATGTATTTAGTGTTCCCATTTTATATTTTTATTTTGTGAACCGCCCTGTGATCTTCAGATGAAGAAAGACATACAAAATCCATCCATCCATCAATCAACTGCTGTATTTCCTTTCAGATTTTTTTCTATAATAATAATAATAATAATAATAATAATAATAATAATAATTTATTATTTATACCCTGCCCATCTGGCTGGGTTTCCCCAGCCACTCTGGGCGGCTTCCAACCAAATATTAAAAACAGTACAGCATCAAACATTAAAAACTTCCCTAAACAGGGCCGCCTTCAGTTGTCTTTTAAAAGTAAAATAGTTACTTATTGCCTTGACATCTGCTGGGAGGGCATTCCACAGGGCGGGTGCCACTACCGAGAAGGCCCTCTGTCTGGTTCCCTGTAACCTCACTTCTCGCAATGAGGGAACTGCCAGAAGGCCCTCGGTGCTGGATCTCAGTGTCCGGGCTGAATGGTGGGGGTGGAGACGCTCCTTCAGGTATACAGGACCGAGGCCGTTTAGGGCTTTAAAGGTCAGTACCAACACTTTGAATGGTGTTCGGAAACGTACTGGGAGCCAGTGTAGATCTCTCAGGACTGGTGTTATGTGGTCCCGGCAGCCACTCCCAGTCACTAGTCTAGCTGCCGCATTCTGGATTAATTGCAGTTTCCAGGTCACCTTAAAAGGTAGCCCCACGTAGGGTGCATTGCAGTAGTCCAAGCGGGAGATAACCAGAGCATGCACCACTCTGGCGAGACAGTCTGCGGGCAGGTAGGGTCTCAGCCTGCGTACCAGATGGAGCTGGTAGACAGCCGCCCTGGACAAAGAATTAACCTGTGCCTCCATGGACAGTTGTGAGTCCAAAATGACTCCCAGGCTACACACCTGGGCACAGTTACCCCTTTCAAGACCAGGAAGTCCTCCACACCTGCCCGCCTCCTGTTCCCCAAAAACAGTACTTCTGTCTTGTCAGGATTCAACTTCAATCCGTTAGCCGCCATCCATCCTCCAACCGCCTCCAGGCACTCACACAGGACCTTCACCGCCTTCACTGGTTCTGATTTAAAAGAGAGGTAGAGCTGGGTGTCATCTGCATACTGATGAACACCCAGCCCAAACCCCCTGATGATCTCTCCCAGCGGAGAGTGAGAGCCCAGGGGTCTGAACACTCATCCCCCAATCACCACTTTCTGAACATGGCCCAGGAGGAAGGAGCGGAACCACTGTATGACAGTGCCCCCAGCTCCCAGCCCCTCTAGACGGTCCAGAAGGATGTTATGGTCGATGGTGTCAAAGGCCGCTGAGAGATCCAGCAGAACTAGGAAACAGCTCTCACCTTTGTCCCTAGCTCGCTGGAGATCATCGACCAGCACGACCAAGGCAGTTTCAGTCCCATGGTGAGGCCTGAATCCCAATTGGAAGGGATCCAAATGGTCCGCTTCTTCCAGGCGTGCTTGGAGTTGTTCAGCAACCACCCGCTCAATCACCTTGCCCAAGAATGGTAGATTTGAGACTGGGCGGTAGTTGGCCATATTGGTTTTTTAAAGAAGCGGTTTAATGACCGCCTCTTTCAGTGGGTCTGGGAAGGCTCCCTCCCTGCGGAGCCCATTGCCCAGCCCTTCCCGGCTCGCTTTTATTAGCCAGGATGAGCAAGGATCAAGGAGACAGGTGGTCGGTTTCACTCGTCCAAGCAGCCTGTCCACATCCTCGGAGGTAACAGATTGGAATTGATCCCATATAACAGGACTAGACAGGGCTCTAGCACTCTTCCGCCCTGGCCCTGCTCCCACGGTGGAGTCTACCTCCTTCAGAATCTGAGCGACTTTATCTGCAAAAAACTTTGCAAAGATACTAGGCTTATCTCAGGAATATACTTGTATATTCTGTATCTCAAGATACAGATACGGTATTCGCCAAACAAAAGACTGTTTGATCAGATGTTCTGGGCATGTTATTCAAAAACAGGAAGTTCCATTGGGAGTAAGGGATACAACTAAATACCTTCTATAGATGCACCTATAGTGGCTATCCTTTTAGTTCACAGTAGTTTCTGGGAAAGATTGAGGACACTAGGAGAAGGAGACGACAGAGGACGAGATGGTTGGACAGTGTTCTCGAAGCTACGAACATGAGTTTGACTGAACTGCGGGAGGCAGTGGAAGACAGGAGTGCCTGGCGTGCTGTGGTCCATGGGGTCACAAAGAGTCGGACACGACTAAACGACTAAACAACAATAACAACAAGTTTCACAACAAGAGTAAGGGGTCCACATTTAAAGGGTTTTTCTGCTTATGTACCTACAATGCAGCCTGGTGAGGAATCTCATTTTTCATTCCTAGCCAGAGAGGAACTTCTGGAGCAAACAAATGATGATTGATTGGTAATACTTCTAAGTTTTATGAGCATGACAGATTCATATTCAGTCCAGGTAATTATCAACTTCTGCAGCATCTCTCCTATAGTCCTTGCAGAATGACATCTCAGGGTAACATGAAGCAAGGACTAGAGCTCAAGTCACTCTGGTAGACAAAGTTCTAGATATCCAGGACAGAAAAAGCAAAGAGAGAAATATCAGGCCCATAGGTGAAGCATAGAGATTAGGGACAGGCCGGGACATAGAGCCAGAATGCAGATACATATTTGGCACCATTAATCTACAGATCCATTGGGCTGCAGTGATGCTTCTGAATATCAGTTGCTGAAAACCACAGGAGAGGAGCCATTGTGCCCATGTCCTGCTTGTGGGCTTCCCGTGGCCATTTGGTTGGCCACTGTGAGAAAACTGGTCTGACCCAGCAGGCTCTTGTGTTTTTATGACTTTAGTTTTGTGTATACTTAAGGGCATCTCACAACGATTTCTTGATTCTTCCCCATCCCTCCCTCAACTCGCTTAAAAGTGAATATTTCATCTCACTCGCTTGGAAAATGTTAATAGAAATGCATTTTAAATTCATTGAATACAAATGCAATATGTTTAATTTTTTTTAAAGAAGAAAATAAAATAAATTGCTCCTTTCAGTTTTCTATCTCTTCAAATTGTACCTCCACCTGTGAAGACCCCTGTGGTTTAAATAACTGGAGAGTGTACACTAATAAAAATCCCATTAAATGAAATGGCCAGTAGGCATATAGAATGTCCTCTTGCAATTTTGGAAGACAGTTCGTTACGAGACACCCCGCTATGTACTTTTTTATTTTATCAAAGTAAAGGAAAAAAGAGAGCAAGGAAATGTCGTAAAATGTGTTCTTTGTTTAGGGGGGAGGCTGTTTACGGTGTCCTAAGGAAAATGATGTATCTCTCCCCCCCCCCCCTTAGAATGAAAGAGCTGGTTTATTCCATGTCAGGTGTGTTTACTGCACAGCCTATAATAAATATATATAATCAAGAAAATTGGTTGGTAATTTTCATCCTCTGAACTATTACTTCTTTATGCAGTGACTGGCAATTGAAGTGGTAATTCAGTTTACATTGTATTGGAGTAACCCATTTTACTGCAAAGACTGAACTTGATGTCAAAAATAATTTCTAGGGAAGAGGATTGCTTTTTCTGGGAAATGTTTTCCTTCTTATTATTATTTCTTTCTAAATTTGTGAACTCAGTTCAGTGCTTAAAAAAAAATGAGGGCTCGCATATTTGAACCCCAGGCTTTGGTGGTAGTTCTGCTTTTTTTTTAAAAAAAGTTTCTTTTTAAGTATACTAAACTTGAAAGTCAGCTGTAGCTCTATACAGACATTCTTGAACTATATTTATGGAAGGTTTGCGTCTGCTGTTCCTGCCTTTCCCCATGTTGTGTGGGAAGCTCTGAACATGGTCGCAACCCTTCCCTGCGTGATCAGGATTCCCAATCAATGGGCTGTAATAATATTCAGCGAAACATGCTTGTAGGCCCAAGTGCAGGAAACACGCAGCCAGCATGGGGCAAGACAAGGAAGATTTTAAAAAAACACCCCACAGGACACAACTATATTGTTTAAATAGGCTTTGACGAAGGCACTGGATGTGTATTCTGACTCAACCACATGCCTGCTATTTGACTGGGTCAAGCATGGGTTTAGCGGTCACCCTATGACATACACCAAGTCAGGGCAATCCCACCAGGGCCGCCATTTGGGTGGGTTGCTATGGCTCATTGGACCCTGTAAGGGCTTCTGGACAGAAACATTGCTCCTTGACCCCTTTAGTGGGGAACCCAATAGGCTAAGGATCTGACCCAATGTCTTATCCACCAACTGAGCTGTGCAGTTCAGGTGGGGTCAGGTATTATTATTATTATTATTATTATTATTATTATTATTATTACATGTATACAACCCTCCACCTCAGAGAGCCAAAAACCTTGTTGAAGAGGATTCCCCCCTAAATGAAGACTAAATGAAGACATCAGGCAAACCTCACTGGGGAGAACATTCCACAATGGGGAGCCATTGCAGAAAAGGCCTGTTCTCATATTGCTATACCAGGCATCCCCAAACTGCGGCCCTCCAGATGTTTTGGCCTACAACTCCCATGATCCCTAGCTAACAGGACCAGTGGTTGGGGAAGATGGGAATTGTAGTCCAAAACATCTGGAGGACCGAAGTTTGGGGATGCCTGTGCTATACTGTGGAGCAGGCATCCCCAAACTCAGCCCTTCAGATGTTTTGGGACTACAACTCCCATCATCCCTGACCACTGGTCCTGTTAGCTAGGGATGATGGGAGTTGTAGTCCCAAAACATCTGGAGGGCCATGTTTGGGGATGCCTGCTCTGGACCTCTTGTGGAGAAGGCACACAAAGAAGGGCCTCAAAGGATGATCTCAGGGTCTGGGTCTGTTCATATGGAGAGTAAATATAACTTTACTGTAGAATGTGTGGGATTGATTTATGATGTCATCATTATGCTAGTGAATAAATGTTAGGCCACTACATTTAAACAGCGGTGCTGCTATACAAATTCAAAATCTTTGCTCTGCAGGCCAAATAACCAAGGGATCATGAACCTAGGCCTGCTGATGCTAATTTGTTTGCAAGACCCATTCAAACTGCTAGTTATAAACTTTAACCTCCTATGTGGGGAACCTTTTCCAGTTACACACCCTCCTGGATAACCTTCTGAGGCCTACAGACCCAAATGTGGATAGACCGATGAATGTGATATTTTTGCAAAAACAATTCTCCCAATATAATGCCTTTTTTGTATATTTACACTAATAAATACATTTTCACGCACTGTTCACATTTTTGTGAAATTTCCTTGGTTGGAGAATGAGTTTCAAAAGATGACTGTTTTTCTCTTCTCACATTGTGTGAATTTGATAGGTTCATTTTTTAACATGTGCTGAATCAAATTTCTTCCCCCATCCCTAGTGACTGTGTGCCCTCAGCAACCTCACATCACCTCCCTTTCATTTTTAAAAGAGCACAGTTGTCTGAATGGCAAATGATCCTCTAAGCATTCATAAGTCAACAGTCTTCTTTTTTGCATTCAACATTTCACAAAAGAGCTTCTTCGTCTTCGTCTTCGTCTTCGTCTTCGTCTTCGTCTTCTTCGTCTTCTTTGTCTTCTTCTCCAAGATGGCCACAAGAGTCCTTTCAGTTCCAGAGCTCTGTTGCTGGGAGATCTGTAAATGTGATGGCAACAATAAGAAGCTTAGAATTGGGGCTTCAAATTAGCCCTTCACTGACCGTGTTCAACTGTTTATCTTTTAGCAGAGTCTCAAGCAGTCCCTTTGGGTCTACAAAGGATTTTATTAATAAAAAATGGAAGAACAACAACAAAACAGCTTCGAGTCCTTTCTTCAGCTGACTCCACTGTGGTGCTCAAACAACAAGGATCATCTTACAAAGGGGGGGATTCTCCGCTCCCCCTTCGCCAATCTAATTAGCGTGTAAAAAATGACTGATAGAAGGCAAAATGCAACCATCTGCATTTCTCAGTGTTGTCATTTTTCAGACAGAACTCACAGGTGTCTTTTAAACAATGATGAATTAGAAGCCACTGTCTCTTTTTTCTCACTCATTTGTCTGTTAACTACCTCTGTGATAATAATGTATTTGCATATTTAATTTCCTCAGCTGTAAATGAGCACCTCTGAACCACTTGCTAATTATTTTACAATTTTCTTGTATTCTTCATTATTCATGCACTCTATTTACTAAATAAAAATGACTTTCCCTCCAAAGGACATTTGCAATTATTATTATGCCAAGCAGCTATCGCTTGGTGCCAAGTAAGAAAGCCTGCTAGGATGGGAAGAGAGAAAGAGGCACAATGCAGTTTGCAAAAGAGAGCAGGAAGATTATATTCATGTTGTGTGAAGGTAGCTCCTTTATCACCACCCTTTTCTTCCTGTTCACACTTTTGTCCAAACCTGATTAAACAGGCTTCATGCTGATAGCTAAGCAGGTTTTTGGAGTGAATGGTTGTTGGTAATAAACTCAGCCAGCCCGTAAATCATTCAGGGGAATATTACACTGGACTTTGATATTTGCCATTGTGTATGACAGTCTATACTCACCAGGACAAAGTTTTAATAAAAATGCAACACCCAGTTGTAATAGTAATCACTTTAGGCTACAGGAAAACCAGCAGGTTGCTTAAATGGGTGGGAGAGACCTTTTTATGTAATTATATTTATTTCATTAAATTTTATCTTCTACCTGGTTTCAAGAAAAAAATCTCCAAGTGGTTTATAAAAATAAAATAAAACAAGCTCAGTTGGTAGGGCAATAGACTTTTAATCTCAGGGTTCTGCCCTACCCTGGGCAAAAAGATTTCTGAATTGCAGGGAGCTGGAGTTCCAGCCACTCTTTTTCTAGGAAAATAGCACTGTATTTACCATATGCTATGTCTTCTTATTTATATTGGCTGCTGTGCAAATGTGAAGCAAAGTAATAAATCCGGGGGGGGGCAGTTATCATGACTACCCCCATCCACTCTTGATGGGCATTCCTAACTTCCAAAAGTAAAGTCCATGTATTAGCCATGCTAATAACAAATTGGTTATGATTGGTCATCCCTGGAATCACCGGGTGATTTTGGGGAAGGCGCTGTTTCTCAGCTTTGATCCCCTATCTATAAAATCAGAATAATGGTGTCCTATATCACGAGGCTGTCACGGGCACTTTGTTAATTAAAAGTGCTACATAAATGAGATATAGCAGCAGTAATGTATTAGAATTGTTGTGAGAGTGAACATATGGAGCACTCTGCAGATTAGAAGTGCTATTTCAATTATAAATAGTAGCATTTCCACTACTAGTAGTTCCTTCCAGCCAGACTAATTTCTCCCATTTAGTTTTTTTCCTCCCCTTAGGGGGAAAAAATCAATCCAAGATGGAAATCTCACACACAATTAAGACTACTCTTCCATCAAAGGTAAACATTTTGCTTAATTCTACATTGAAAGTGCTAAACTTTTGCCGGACATTCTACATATTCTCCTGAAACTCATGCTCTCCAGTGGCGTTGGACTACAACTCCCATCATTCATGATTAGAATTCCTGATAGGGAATGCTGGTTATCTAGCCCAGAGCAAGCACAGTTTTCTTTTTCTTCTTCTTTAAATGAACTAATCCTGCCTATTTCAGAGAGCTAAACAAGCCTGGCTGCTCCCGTTCCGCCCACTTTCAGTGTGTAAAGCCAATGAGTGAAGTCAGAGCTGTGATTGACAAATGAATTGTTTGAACACCAGGCAATAGGAAGGAATCGCTGGAGTCCTAAAGATCTCCGCTTCCTGCTTCTCTCTCATTTTTGCAGTTTACATACTAGCAACCAGAATGCGCCTTTCCTGTGGCGAGTTCACCTGAGGTGAGGTGCAAATGTTTTCCTGCAAATATTTCTGCCCAACAAGCGAACACTCGCACCCCCAGCAAATGCAAAATGTGAAATCTTTGCAAAGAAGCTTAGCCATGTCTCCTGCTGTGCCAGAGCTAAACTCCAGGCACTGAAATTTCATAGTGATACGTGATACAAAGTCTGTACAAATACCAGGACAAGTTGTTTGTTGTTAGGAAATCTATTATTTCAGTTTTGCTACAGTAATCTGAAAAATAAACACACACACACGAAGAATCCATTGTGTAGTTAACTGACAATACAATGTGTTTCTCTTTTGATGTAAAATATGAGGAGAGGAATGTAACAATCAGAATATGGGGGCGGTGAGACACTTGTGATTTTTAATATTTATTATTCTTAGTGTAGAAACCAGAAGCCTTCTTACTTGTGATAGTTAGAGAGGAAATACCCAAGAAAGATGTTACATTTTTTTCTGTATGCCACAACAGCAGCAAGAATATTATTAGCTAAGAATTGGAAGAATGAAGAATTACCAACGATAGATGAATGGCAGAAGAAGATGATGGAATTTATGGAACTGGCAGAGCTAACCGGGAGACTCCGAGAGCAGAGGGAAGAAGCGATGGAAGAAGATTGGAAAAAGTTTAAAGTGTATTGAAGAAATAATCGTATTATTGGAAAGGATTTATAGAAGTTTAGGAGGTACAGGGAAGTTGTAGAAATAAAAAATGTTTAGATAAATATTGATAGTGAGGTGTAGTAATAAATATGCAATAAGTGTGAGATTTCATGATATGATATAAGATAAGATTAGAAAAAGAATAGTTATATGGTAAATAAGGTATAAGAATAAGATTCAGAAATTACTAAAGATGATATACAATGTAACGCAGCTAGAAGGGACATGAGGAGGTCACCAATATTAGATTAGATATACTGTAAGTTGAAGTTTTTGTATTTTTTGCTTTTTTGTATTTTGTATTTTGTATGTTTTTGTATTTCTGTTTGCTATAAAAATAATAAATATATTTGAAAAAAATATGTATTATTCTTAAATATATATATCTTGATGTTGTTTTTATTCTGACATGTTGTTTCTTTTAACTTGACTTCCTTACGTGGCTTAGGGTTGGCACTGTCAGACAGCAGCAGTCTTGTATCTTTAACAGCCGTGTGGCAGGCAAAAATTCAACAGAGTAAACCTTTTCTGGTATGGAAGTACAATTCAGGGAACAACTGTACCTGTTGACATTCTGCCTGTCAGACATCTTATTACTTGTCTGTAGCCCCTGATTTTATTTTGGCTCTTCCACTGGCAAAAGAGAGCATAAATGTGGCATATAGTAAATAAAGTGGATGAAAAAGTTATGAAAACTTGTGTCTCCATTTTCAAGTGCAGCAGAGGGCCCAATCCACAGACTGTGTATAGGGCCCAGAAAATCCAGGTGACACCTCTGTTCCTAACCATTGGCCATGCTGGCTGGGTCTGATGGAAGTTGTGTTGCAATAAGATCTGAATGGCAGCAGACTGGGGGAGGCTGCTTAATAACACTTTACTTTATAGCTCTAAAACGGGAGCAACTCAACTGCTTTTATAGATTCTGAGGGAGCATCAGCAGCCAAACTAAGAGAGCGTTGGCCTGGGACTGGGAGCTGAGCTAAGATCCAAATATAGCTCCATATAGAAAATTCATGTGCTGAATTAAGGGAAACAAATGCTGTGTGTATATTTCACTTTCTGAAGGAGTCCTAGCTGCCAGGCAAAGCTAATGGTTGTGAAATCGGGCTTGTTGAAAGCTTCACAGACCTGTTTATTTTATTTATGATTTCTGTTTCCCTGAATAACATCAAGCCTGAATAACATCCTGCTGAGCAGAAAGAAATATGGCTTTTCCCGTATTCTTCCCTCCGCACAAAGAATGGGTTATTGTAGCTATAACGGCCCTGCTCCACTTGAGTGGGCCCAGGGCTTGCTTTACTGGACATATGTGATTTTACACAAGTGTTGAGCAGACTCCTCTACACAATTCCTGGAATGACAGGTGTGTTTGTTTGTCTCTGTGTGTGTGTGTGTGTGTGTGTGTGTGTGTGTGTGTGTGTGTGTGTGAGAGAGAGAGAGAGAGAGAGAGAGTACGACGGGCAAGTCAGAAGGCATGGACCTAGAGCCTATGGCAGGCAAAGCCAACAAATTCAAATTTTGTCTCCATTTTTATCCCTGTTGAGTTCTAAAAGGAAGAGGAGGAGGAGGAGGAGGAGGAGGAGGAGGAGGAGGAGGAGGAGGAGGAGGAGGAGGAGGAGGAGGAGGAGGAGGAGGAGGAGGAAGCTAACAGCAAGGGCCATCCCCTAGACTGCTTGCAAAAAAGATTGGCTGGCTGAGAGCGGGTTGATATTGATAGGGCAATACTCCATTTGCAACTTAATAGACAAGCTACACTTGGTCAGACCACCCATGGAGTACCGTGTCCAGTTCTGGGCACCACAATTTAAGAAGGATGTTGACAAGCTGGAATGTGTGCAGCGGAGAGCAACCAAGACGATGAAGGTTCTGGAGGGGGTAAAAGCATACGAGGAATGGTTGAAGGAGCTGGATATGTTTAGCCTAGAAAAGAGGCGTCTTGAGAGGAGATATGAATGCCATCTTCAGATACCTCAAAGGCTGTCACATGGAAGAGGCAACAAGCTTGTTTTCTCCTGCTCTGGAGGGTAAGACTTGAACCAATTGCTTCAAGTTACAAGAAAAGAGATTCCGACTAAACATTAGGAAAAGCTTTCTGACAGCAAGAGCTGTTTGGAAGTGGAACAGTCTCCCTTGAGAGGTTGTGGACTCTCCTTCCTTGGAGGTTTTTAAGCAGAGGTTGGGTGGCCATTTGTCATACCTGCTTTAGTTGAGATTCCTGCATTGCAGGTGATTGGACCAGATGACTGTCAGGAATGAGCCAGCTCCAAGTGGAGCTTTAGAGCCAGCTGCAGAATACGGGCAGGAACAGAGAGGTTTGATGGGATTTCACCATTGGGAGGTCCAGCCGGCAGCTCCCTCTTCGTCTCAGTCCCGGTGATTCCCATGGAACACGACTCAGGGTCTCAGCAACCTGAGCACGCAATCAGCAGAGATGCCCACGCAGTTTCAGCAGAGATGATAAGGCAGCAGCAGAGAGGCATTTTAAAGTGGTTTATTTACAGCTATATTACAGCATGAAGAGAGAGCGAACGATGCTTTCTCTCTTCCATCAGATCAAACAGTTCAGAACAGAACTCAGAACAGAACCAGTACAGAACTGAAAGTAGAAGTCCATAAAAGGATATACCTAGACATGTGACATATATCAGCAGCAACATGCCTAAGTCTTAAGGTGGAACTGAATCTCCTGACATCACTCCCCCATTCTGTGAAACCTTAAGCTCAGCAGTTCCAAACTGTAGCTTTTGCATATAACTGTGCAACTGTTCTTTATTTACAACCTTGGACAACATATCAGCCGGAATTTCATTACCTGGCATGTATGATATTTGGACCAGTCCTTTCTTTATGCATTCCCTTGCACGATGTAATTTTATCTGCAAATATTTGGTCCTCTGCTTGCAACTCTCGGATGCTAGCAAAGCTAAACAGGACTGATTGTCTTGATATACCTGAATAGGACAAGACACATTAACTCCAATATCCTTGAACAGTTGCAACAACCATTCACAATCCATTAAGGAGAGTGAGAGAGCGTTGAGCTCTGCTTTACAGGAACTCTGACAAACGGTTGTCTGTTTCCTGCACATCCAATCAAAAAGACAATGGTTGTATACATAACAAACACCTGAAGTGCTTTTGCTATCTGTGACATCACTACCAAAACTTGCATCTGCGAAGATTTCCAGACCTCCAGTCTTTTGACTTGTGAAACGCAATCTGTAGTGCATGGTTCCTTTTAAGTACCTACAAATGCGTTTCAAAGCACGCCAATCCTGAACAGTAGGATTGTTGGCACGTCTGCTCAGCAAATTACAGCTAACAGCAATGTCAGGTCTTGAAACTCTTGCGATGAAGTTTAACTTACCTAACACACATCTATACAGTGTGGTGTCGGCAAATGGTTCTGCATCATCATCAACTTTATAACCTTGTACCATAGGTGTGTCAACAGGATTTGCATCAATTAAATTCAGTTGGTTCAGCACATCAGTAATCTTTTGAGTTTGGTGTACCAGAAAAGTACCTTCTTTGTTTCTCTCAACCTGTAGAGAAAGATAATTGGAAACCTCACCTAGGTCTTTCATATTGAAGTGTTCCTTCAACTGAGCAAGCGTACTCTGGTACAACTCTTTGTTCTTCCAGAAGAACAGCAAATCATCAACAAAACAAATACAGTACAGTTTTTGCTCCCCCTCTTGTTTGACAAATACACACGGATCAGCGATACCTTGCTTAAATCCTAAGGAAAGCAATGTTTCTGTAAGTTTGGTGTTCCAACACCTGGCGCTCTGCTTGAGCCCATACAGTGATTTCTTTAGTTTGCATACCATTCCCTTTGGTACATCCACACCAGCAGGGGGCAGTAAAAATATATCTTCCTGCAAAACCCCGTATAAAAAAGCTGTATCGATATCATGATGAGCGACCTGAAACTTTTGTTCAGACGCAAATTTAAGCATGAGTCTCACCGTCTCGTATTTCACGGTAGGAGCAAAGACTTGGTGAAAGTCCTCCCCCGGTACCTGCGAAAATCCTCTGGCGACCAACCTTGCTTTGTGTCTCATAATCTTTCCATTCTGGTTAGTCTTGGCTTTAAACACCCACTTGCTGTCAACAAGTCTCATTCCCGGGACAACTGGAACTAGCTCCCAGGTTTGATTTCTATCTAAGGAGTCAATTTCAGCCTTCATGGCTTCCAGCCATGGCTGAGCCTGCTTTGGGTTCAATTCCTGAACCTCTTGGAAACTAGCAGGTTCAAAGATTTTTTCAGAGGTACCAAGAACAGCAACAGCTGTCTTTGCATATTCATCAGCATATCTCGTGGGCGGTTTCCCCTTTGTGGCCCTCTCGGACCTTCGAACAGTCCGTTCTTCATCTTTACTTAACTCCTCCTTTTTAGGAGAAAAGCGTCCAATGGTGAACAGAGGTTCTTCTGGTTCAGTGTCAGACGCATCTGATGGTCTGATTGAGGCTTTTGCACTTAAATAATCTGCAGTGTCACTATCAGATGCTGATAGTGCACCTGCGCCTCTTACTGAATCAGAATCAGAATCAGAACCAGAATCCTGCTCATCATCATTCTCAGCTTGTGCTTCTTCTTCATCTTCATCAACAGGATGAATCTGAAAAATCCCCACATTTTCCCCCCATTTGGGATTGCACTGGACACTCTTGGTGATTCTTACAGTTTGAGTGTTTTTCATTAACACTCTGTACGCTCCATTTTCGTATCCCAAGAATATACCAGGTTCACCTCGTGTCCCCAGCTTACCACTTTGTGGGGTGTTTACCCACATGTCAGATCCAAAGATCCTCATGTGTTTGATGTAAGGCTGTTTGCCAAACATCTTCTCATAAGGGGTACACTCAATCGCTGAATGCCACCTGCGATTAAGAGTGTATACAAAATTAGATAGTGCTTCGGCCCAATACTGTTCTGGCAAATTGGCATCATGCAGCAAGGTTTTAAGTCCCTGCTGTAAGGTTTGTCCTGCCCTTTCACACAGACCATTTTCCCAAGGACTTCTGGGGCATGCCAGATCATGTTGAATTCCCTTCTCAGACAGAAAAGCTTTAAATTCATGAGAAGTGAACTCCCCTCCATTGTCACTGAATAGGCACTTTATCTTTTGGCCCCTGGCATTTTCAAGCCATGCACAGAAACCCTTGAACTTTAAAAAGGCATCTGATTTCTGTTTTAGCACAAACACGTGAACATATCTGGTGTAGGAGTCTATTAGGATCATAAAATACTTAGATCCACTCACAGATGGTGATAGTGGACCTACCAGGTCTGCATGGACCACCTGATAAGGCTGGGTTGCCTTCCTCCCAGACACTTTCCCTTTGGGTGCAACTTTTACTTTATGTTGTGCACAGGAAACACACTTCATATGATACTTGCAGGGTTTAAGCTTCAGGCCCTGCACAACCTTGGGCATCTTGGACACTGCTTGCCAGCCTAAGTGTCCAAAAATGCGATGGTATTCGTGAATACAACCTGCATGAAGAGGCCTATTAGTTGTGTTAGCAACATAAGCAACATTTTCATCAGGTTCACCCTCAGACACTTTTTCATCATCAAAAGTCATCAAAAACAGTTCATCAACCTTTTCAGCACGTACGTATTCTTCATTGTTCTTAGTGATAATGGCAATGCCATTCCTGAAAGAGATGTGAAAACCCTTTCTGTCCAGCTGTGGAACTGAAAGTAAATTATCCTTTGCTTTTGGCACATAAAGCACATCAGCAATCTCTAGGTTTAGAGATTCTAACACAATTGTCCCAGTTCCTTGAATGTCCAAAGATGATCCACCTGCCTGTAAAATCTTCCCCTTAAAGGCTTGAAATGAAACAAAAAGATGTCGGTCTCGGCAGATGTGGTTCGTGGCACCAGAATCAACAACAAAGAAGTTATTAGCCTTTGAAGTTGCTGTTATCTTAGCCAGCATAGCTTTACGCTGTCCACTTGGCTGCTTTCCACCGCTGCCACCCCCCTTTCCTTGTTTGCCTTTGAAATTTGCAGCAGCTATCGGTCTTTGCTTATCTTGCTTCTTTCTGCAGTTTCGCTTTACGTGACCCAAACCTCCGCAACCATAGCACCTGATCGTGAAGGCTCTAGCGTTATCAGCTTGAGATTGGCACGTAGCAGCTGGCTCCTGTGATTTGCAACTGGCGCCCTCAGCTCTCCTCCGATCCCACTCATTTTGCAATACAGCAATTACTCTAGCTGCTGTTAAATCTCTTGTGGGGAGGGCTGCTAACTGGCTAGCAATGGCATCAAAGCTGTGGTCTAAAGAGTCCAGAATCAACACTGCAAACACAGCTTCTGGCAAAACAAATTCACGATTCACCAGTTCCTCCCTCAGCCGCTGCATTTCAAGAATGTGGGCACGTAAATCACCTCCCGGCTGGAGTTTCATGTTGTGCAGAGTCCGAAAAAACAATAGAACTGACCCTGCCTGTTTGCGTTCATGGGCTTCACGTAGTCCCTCCCACATTAATTTCGCAGACGCTTTTCCAGCAAGGGTAATTAATTCTGTAGCTGAGACACATCCAATAATCAAACCGCGAGCTTGTGAGTCACATTGAGTCCAAGCATTCGTTACAGGCGCGGGGGGGTTCTCTTCAATCACATGCCAGAGCTTTGCAAGTCTTAACTTGCCTTCTACATATATTTTCCATGTATGATAATTAGTCCCATCCAGAAGAATTATCTGGTTAGAGCTTCCAAGCATATTCTCCATTTTTCCAGCCACCCGTTACAGGCAATCACTTTGGAAAAATGCCTCCGCTCCAGCTCTATCTCACAGTCAATTAATCACTGGGACAGGTTTACGACTGTCTGTTTCAAAGCTTTCTCCGGCAGCAGCCAGCAGCTTGCTGAATAAACATTTTGCTGCCTATCGCTCTCCACACATACCTCTCAATTGCTCCGATGTTTTCAGCACTGATCAAAGCCGCATTCGGAACACACTGCCTGCTCCTGGATCCATAACTGGCTGGTCCAGAGACCACCAACCATCTCCTCTGGGCTTGACGACCCTTGTACTTCTGGGCCCATAACCCTTTTGATGGGATTTCACCATTGGGAGGTCCAGCCGGCAGCTCCCTCTTCGTCTCAGTCCCGGTGATTCCCATGGAACACGACTCAGGGTCTCAGCAACCTGAGCACGCAATCAGCAGAGATGCCCACGCAGTTTCAGCAGAGATGATAAGGCAGCAGCAGAGAGGCATTTTAAAGTGGTTTATTTACAGCTATATTACAGCATGAAGAGAGAGCGAACGATGCTTTCTCTCTTCCATCAGATCAAACAGTTCAGAACAGAACTCAGAACAGAACCAGTACAGAACTGAAAGTAGAAGTCCATAAAAGGATATACCTAGACATGTGACATATATCAGCAGCAACATGCCTAAGTCTTAAGGTGGAACTGAATCTCCTGACAAGGTTTAGATTTGACGCAGGCTGAGCAGAGGCCAGAGCTGCCAGCTCCGACTCCCTCTGACCTTGGATGGCCGGTTGCCAAGGGAACAACTGAGAGCAGGCTGGAACACAGCCAAAGCTCTCAGGAAGCTTAAACAGGTGCAAACAGACACGGAGACAGTCTTTCAGAACAGGAAAAGGTTGGATCTGATCCAATAAGTCCGAAGAGTCAGCAAATGGGAGGGCTGCTGGACAGGAAGCAAAACAAGAGATGTAAGGTGCGAAAGTTCAATATCTTCTGTAGGAACTGGAAGGAGTCTTCAGAAGGGTCATCTTGAGTAGGTGGCTTTGTTCGCGCCGTCTGGAGCTATCTGTTCGTTTTTGCAATAAACCCTCTGTCACAGGGGTGATGATGGGCTACTTCAGAGTAACGACGCCACACCGCTCTGCATTTTATCTTTTATTTGGTGCTGCGTATTTACAGTGCTAAAGGCAGTGCTATTTACAGAGACACATCTTAACCGCTTGAGTCAGAACCTCCGAATGGCGCTTGGCGCGTCTTTCTCCAACATAACAACTTGGGGAGACCCAGCCTCTTCCCCCGACGCTTCCGGCGCAATTCCGGAGTTGGGGGGATCGGTCTACCCCCTTACTTTCCCCTTCCTGTCCCACCTGGGACGATGGCTCCGCTACCTTGCCTGAGCCTCGGACACCACTTCCTGCTTCCCCACTTGAGTCGGAACTCTCCCTGCTTTCCCCCGTGCTTGGGGATGGGCTGGACTTCAAGATGGGAGGGGCTTCACAATATCCCTTGTCCCTCACATCCACCCCCTCCCAAGCCCTCCTTCTCCCCTCCCGAGGGGCCTCAAGGGTGCCGGGGACGACTGAAAGCCTAAAAAGTCCGTGCTGTCCGAACCCGTGGGTGTGAACACCTCCCCCCAATCCAGCGGACTCCCTCCTTCCGCCTGAGAAGACTGAAAGCCCCAAAATTCCGTGGCATCAGAGCTGGTGGGAGTAAAAATACGCTGCCAGTCCTCCTCTTCCTCTGACATGGTGGACCTCGGAGACGCCCATACCTCTTCCTCCGGGTCCTCAAATTCCGCTGCCCACCTCCATGGTGAACTGCTCTCTGCGACCTCCTCGCCCTCGCCCTCCCCCTCCCCCTCCCCCTCCCTTTCCATGTGCCAGGGCTTGGGCCTGTGGGGGAAGAGGGCATGGAATTCTTCCACTAAGAATTCCTCCTGTATTTCCGTGGCTGGTACCCATTCATTCTGGGAAGGCGGGGCATTCTCCCACGCCATGAGGTACTCCAGTCCTCCTGCCCCTCTGCGTGAATCCAGGATGGCCGTGGCTTCATTGATTTGCTCCCTGCCTCCCCTCTCCCCCCCTCCCTCGGGGGTCTGTTCGCTGCCTTGGAGCCTGCTGCTTTCCCTGTACGGCGACAGCAGCGATCTATGAAAGACTGGGTGCACCCTCATGTCTTCCGGCAGTTCCAGCCTGAAGGCTACCGGGTTGACCTGTTGCGTGACCGTGAAGGGGCCCAACCTTCTGGGTGCCAACTTCTTGCACCGCCCTCTGGTGGGAAGGCCCTCCGAGGACAACCAAACCTTGTCCCCCACCCTGATGTCCTCCCCCTGTCGCCTGTGGCGATCTGCCCCCTTCTTGTACGCTTCCTTGGCCCTCTCCAAGTGCTCTCTGAGCTGCTGGTGCACCGTCTCCAGTTCCTCTGCCCAATCCTCTGCCTGCGGGCCCTCCTCCTCCTCCACCCTCTCCCTCTCTGGGAAAGATCTGAGGTTGCGCCCGTAGTTGGCCTTAAAGGGCGACACCCCTGTGGAGACGTGCACTGCATTGTTGTAAGCAAATTCTGCCAGTGGCAGGCGATCCACCCAGTCCGTTTGCCGCTGGCTGACGTAGCATCTCAGGTACTGCTTCAGAATGGCGTTGACCCTCTCCGCCTGTCCATTGGTCTGCGGGTGCCGAGCCGTCGACAAGCTGACCTCCACCTGCAGGAGGTTCATGAGCCTCCGCCAGAACCTGGAAACAAATTGGCGGCCTCGGTCTGAAATAACACTTAAGGGTAATCCATGCAGTCTGAATACGTGGTCAACGAACAGTTTGGCTGTCTCTTCTGCCGAGACCGCCCTGGCACATGGGATAAAATGGCACATTTTGGACATGAGGTCCACCACCACCAACACTGCGGTCTTGCCCCTGGAAGAAGGCAGGTCTGTGATGAAGTCCATGGACACTACTTCCCATGGCCTGTGCGGTGTGGCTAATGGCTCCAGCAACCCTGCTGGTGCTTCTCTGACTACCTTTGTTCGCTGGCAGTTGTCACAGCCCCTTACATAGTCCCGAACATCCTCCCGCACCCCTGGCCACCAGAAGTGTCTCATGACTAAGTGTGTGGTCTTGTCCCTACCAAAATGACCCGCCGTTGGGTTGTCGTGCATCTGCTTGAGGACCTTACCTCTGAGCTGGTTGGTGGGCAGGTACAGCACTCCCCTGTAAAAAAGCAGCCCCCTCCTTTCCTCAAAGTCTTTTGCTTGCTCCCTCCCCCCTCGCAGATCTCTGAAGATGCGGGTGGCGAACTCATCTGCTGCCGTCAGTGCTGTGAGTTCCGCATCGCTCACCACTGCTGCTCCGCAGGACCATGCCGACGGGGGAAACACGTGTCGGGGTGCTGGTTGCAACTCCTCCTCCATGTACTCTGGTTTGCGGGAGAAGGCATCTGCCCTGACATTCTGCTCCCCCGGTATGTAGTGGATGGAGAAGTTGAAGTGGGAGAAGAACTCTGCCCACCTTATCTGCCGCTGGTTGAGCACCCTGGCTGTTCTCCAGAACTCCAGGTTCTTGTGGTCCGTGCACACCTGAATGGGGTGCTTGGCGCCCACCAGGAAGTGTCTCCAGTGTTTGAACGCAGAATGGATCGCCAAAAGCTCTTTGTCAAACACCGTGTAGTTGCGCTCTGGCTGGGTCAGCTTTCTGGAGAAAAAGGCACAGGGTCTCCACTCTCTGTTGGCATCCAGTTGCAGTAAAATTGCGCCCACCGCGCGATCTGAAGCGTCGGTCTCGACGCATAGGGGCGCGTGCTGTACCACGTGGAACAGGTTCTGGTCTGAGGCGAACACCCTCTTGAGGTCCTCGAACGCTGCTTGCGCCTCTGGTGTCCACCTGAACTTCTGCTTGCCTCTCAGGCAGTCAGTGATGGGAGCCGTAACACGCGAGAAGTTCTTGATGAACTTCCTGTAGAAGTTGGCGAAGCCTAGTAGGCGTTGGGCGTCTTTGCGCGTCCTGGGGCTGTGCCATTCCAGGATGGCCTGCACCTTGTCCTTGTCCATCGCCAGCCCCTTGTCTGACAGCTTGTAGCCCAGGAAGTCCACCTCCTTGGTGTGAAACTTGCACTTCTCCAGCTTCACATACAGGTGGGGCTCCTTCAGGCGCTGCAACACCTCCCTGACATCCTTCACATGTTGCACTGGGTCATTGAGTAAATAAGGATGTCATCTAGAAAGACCAACCAGTTCTTGAAGAGGAGGGACCCCAGTACGTGGTGCATGAAGGCTTGGAAGCATGCTGAGCCCCCTTGCAAACCGAAGGGCATCACCAGATATTCAAAAGAGCCCAGCAGCGTGAACATCGTGGTCTTCCACTCATCGCCTTCCCGGATCCTGATCAGGTCGAGCTTGGTGAAGATCTTGCCCCTGCGCGCTGCTGTCAGCAAATCGTCCACTCTGGGCATTGGGAACGCCACCGGTTCCGTCATGCTGTTGAGCCGTCTGAAATCCACCACCAGGCGACGCTGTTGCGTGTCTTTCTTGTCCACCCAGAAGACCGGGCTGCCCCCTGCAGCCTTGCTTTCTCTGATGAACCCCCTCTTGAGGTTCTTGTCAATGAAGGCCCGCAGATCCTCCAGTTCCTGGTCTGACATGGAGTACAGCTTGGCCGGGGGTAGAGTGGCCCCTGGCACCAGGTTGATCTGACAGTCAAAGGACCTGTGGGGAGGTAGGTGGTCAGATTCCGCTTCGCTGAAGACCTCCTGCAGGTCCCAGTACGGTTTGGGTATCGCCTCACCCCCCTTGACATGCATGGTGGCCACCGTGGCTATCGGAGGCCCCTCCCCTGGTTGGTGCTGCATGCAATGTTCCAGACAAAAGTCCGATCCAAACGTGATGCATCTCTGGTGCCAACTGATGGAGGGGTCATGGCGCGCCAGCCAGCTCATGCCTAAGACGATGGGGGGGGTCTGAGATGGTGGTGACGTTGAATGCCAGTGTCTCTGAGTGCCGTCCCACCGTCATTCTCATGGGGGGGGGGTCTGATGGGTGATGGCCCCTCCCAGTAACTCCCTGCCGTCAATGATGGAGACGTGCAGGGGAAAATCCAGCTGCAGAAGTTGGATCTGGTGCGCTTCTGCAAAGTTTCTCGAAAAGAAGTTCGCCGAAGCCCCCGAGTCGATTAAGGCTAAGACCGTCAGGGGATACCCATTAGGGAGCGTTAGCGTCACTTCTAGAACCACCCCTGCTCTGGGGGTGGGGGTGGGCTGGTGCTGCTCCTCACTGTGCGGGTGGGTGGGTTGGGGCTGTTGTCTGCCGATTGCGCCTGGCTGCTGCCCCTTGTCTCCTGCAGCCAGGCTGTCTCGTTTCCCTGCTGTGGTGCTGCGTCAGTGGGGGAGGGCACAACCGTTCCCGCCTTCCCTTGCCACTCCCTGCGATGTGGGCAGTCTCTGACGAGATGCTGAGGGGAGTTGCAGAGGAAGCAGTTCCGCCCCTTCCCTCCTTGCGTCTTGGCGCCGCTGGGGTTTGAAAAGTCCGCGCGCGCGCGCTATCAAATTGCATGGGTTCCTGGTCTTGGCTGGCCCCAGGCGTGGCCTGGGATGGCTGTTGGGGGAGTGGCTTCTCCTGCGACCGTGGGAACCAAGCCCGCTTTGCGCGCGTTGCCTGCTTGTCGTTCCACCGAGATTCCTGTCTCACCCCCACCGCCAGAGCCGCTTTGCTAAGCTGATCCATATTACTGGGCTTTGGACCTCTCGAGAGCTCATCCTTCACATCCTCATGCAACCCCAAATAGAACGCAGCTTCCATCGGAGGCGAGTGCAGTTCCCACCCCAGTCTGTGCACCAGCATGGTGAATTTCGCCCAGAACTCGCGAGCTGTCATTTTTCCCTGACGTAAATTATGAAGTTCCTCTTTGGTCTGGTCCATATGGCTATCAGACGCATACATTAATTTTAAAGCTTCTAGAAACAGTTTGACATTCTTCATGCAAGGATTTTTTGCCGCGATTAATGGTCTAAGCCACTCCCTTGCTGCCCCGGTAAGGTGTTCCACTACAAACGCTACTCTGTGCGCATCATCAGGGAACTCATCATGGTGCAGCTCAAGGGCATACAATATCTCCGTCTCAAAGCCATGATATTCCCTTGGGTCTCCGTTGAACTTGCTTACTAGTGTCCCCGCTCTCCTTCCTGGCAGCACTTGGAGTTGGGGGCCCCCTCCTCCCTTGTTTTTCTCTGCATCCAACTTGTTCTGGAGGTCCACTGCTACCGCCCTTAACTGCTGCTCTTTCTCCTGTAGCGCTCTCACCTGTTCAACGAGGTTCTGCCTGTCCTCCTGGACCTTCCTCGTTTCTTCTTTAGCCGTCTTTAATTCACCCTGTGCCCGCACCGCCAGTTGCTCCAGCTCCTGCTTGGCTTGCTCCGCGATCTGCCGCCACTTCTCCGCTTCTGGCGCGCTCATCCCGGCAACTCCAAAGTAGCCCCCCAAAAAAGATTCGGAGGTTGCTGTCACAGGGGTGATGATGGGCTACTTCAGAGTAATGACGCCACACCGCTCTGCATTTTATCTTTTATTTGGTGCTGCGTATTTACAGTGCTAAAGGCAGTGCTATTTACAGAGACACATCTTAACCGCTTGAGTCAGAATCTCCGAATGGCGCTTGGCGCGTCTTTCTCCAACATAACAACTTGGGGAGACCCAGCCTCTTCCCCCGACGCTTCCGGCGCAATTCCGGAGTTGGGGGAATCGGTCTACCCCCCTTACTTTCCCCTTCCTGTCCCACCTGGGACAATGGCTCTGCTACCTTGCCTGAGCCTCGGACACCACTTCCTGCTTCCCCACTTGAGTCGGAACTCTCCCTGCTTTCCCCCGTGCTCGGGGATGGGCTGGACTTCAAGATGGGAGGGGCTTCGCGATATCCCTTGTCCCTCACACCCTCCTTTTTAATTGCCTACGCTTGCTGTGTTATCAAGCCAGGAACCTGGACTCCTGACAATGACCCTTCCAACTCTACTATTATATGATTCTATAAGCCCCTGCTCAGGTTGGCAAGAGCTGGGGTGTTCCTGCAGACCATGTTTCTGCTTCCCTTGTCATTCCCCTGCTTTCATAACATCTCATTTCCTCTCGTGCTTGTTGAAAGTCAAGGCATTCCTGTAGTGGCAGTGGGGTGTGTGTGGCGTGGGAGAAGTTCAATAGTGCAAGGGCAGAAGGTGTCCATTTCTGTTTCACCTCAGGTGGCAAAATGGGAAGGTCCCCCCATGCTTTTGAATATCAGTTGCTGGGAACAACAGGAGGGGATAATGCTTTTGTTCTCACATCCTGCTTGTGGGTTTCCCATGGACACCTGAGTCCATCCAGTCCAGCATCCTGTTCTCATTGTGGTCACCCAGATGCCTGGGAGAAATGCTTCAGAAGAACCCAAACAGAAGAAGAAGAAGAAGAAGAAGAAGAAGAAGAAGAAGAAGAAGAAGAGCAGCAGGAGGAGGAGTTTGGATTTGATATCCTGCTTTATCACTCCCCTAAGGAATCTCAAAGCTGCTAACAACCTCCTTTTCCCTTTCTCCCCCACAACAAACACTCTGTGAGGTGAGTGAGGCTGAGAGACTTCAGAGAAGTATGACTAGCCCAAGGTCACCCAGCAGTTGCATGTGGAGGTGCAGAGACGCGAACCCCGTTCACCAGATCACGAGCCCACCACTCTTAACCACTACACCACACTGGCTCTCATGTTTCCAGACACATGTAAAGAGGAGGTGTGTCTAATTAACTTCCCCAAATGGTGTATACTTTTAAATTCTGAAAATCCAAAAAGATTGCTTAGTATACAGGCAAAGAAAAGTGGAAGTAAAAAAATCATCCAACTGAAATGAAATGTTCATTTACATGCGTCGAAGACACTACATTTAAGTGTTACCAAATATGCTACAGGACGTAAAACTATGTAATTACTTAAAGGATAATATTTATAGCACTGGAGTATCCCAAGCATTAAATGGCTTTTGTATAGTTGATTAAATGTTGAATGGATGCCGAGGTTGGGATGAATGTTAAAGCTGCAATTGTATCCTGCTGTCATGGGCAGGAGCTCTGTTTTATGACTATATAATAAAAGAAACAACTAGATATATGATTCAAGGGAATGCAACATGACAAATAAATTATCTTCCCAGACTCTAAAAGTCAGTGGTAGCTCTTCACAGAATTTTCAATGAGGTCAGACTGGAAAGATTTGGGGGAATAAACAGAGTATTAAGCTCAAACAACATCACTACATTGAGTTCCGTTTTTCTTTTCACTGTGCAGTTCCAAAAACACAAATCGGTCAGAACTGTGACATGGCATAAGAAGAGCCTGCTGCATCAAGCCAATGGCCTATCTAGTCCCACATCCTGTTCACATAATGGCAGCACTTGGAGTTTCAGATGGTCACACAACCTGGGACCAGGCGGGGCAAGGCCTCACCATGTTCCTAGATGGACTTGGATTTGTTGTTGTTCACTGAATCGTTGCTTTCATTATGCAAATGATTGTGTTTTGCCCTCCCGTTTGCATTTAAATTCATTTGCATTCAAATGAATGGGGTAGTATTACCTAGGTTTTGTTATTTCGCTATGGCAGATAGCAAGACAAATCTTGTAGCTTTGGGCAGAAGATAAACTGCAGCTGAACAGAAACAGTGTTGCATGTGACGAAAACAGGGTGGAACCAAAAAACCATGCTTCCTTACATCCCTAGCTGAGTTCCTCCCTCCCCATCCCTTGAGCTATTGACTTGTACATTAGTCAATAAGAAAAACAACTCCCTAATTGTTCTGTATTTGTATTTTAGTGTAAAACCGAATACCATGAATTATGTTGAAACAGGTTTTTCATGATATTACCATCTCAACATGCCCACCATAGTTGAGGACATTTAGTCTAAACTGACAACTTTTATAAGAATATATTGTAGCTCCTGATTTCTAATTATAAACTTCTAGTTATGTCATTTAAACTTTTACTTTGGGTAACAGCCTTGATCGCACTGTTAAGCTGTGCTCTCATTTCTTATCTGTAAAATGGGAACAATTGATTTCTTGATGCATGTGATTTGAAAGGAGGAAAGCATTAAAAAGTCACTCAGTCACAGGGGCATATAAACAATGTTTTACTTTTCTGATTGAATGCTGCTGAACAATTCCAAAGGACAAAAATATGTATACTTTGCCCAAGTATTCAGAAGTTTATCATTAAGTAGGGGGAATACAGATTAGCATATATTATGTGCCTGGTTTCGGTCTCTATGGGGAATGAGAAAACTATTTTGCAGTGCAATTATCAAATACTGTGCAGTAAGAACACTGTTAGGTAATTTGTGCAAGGCGTTTTCCTCTGCTTCATTACAAATTTAATAATCTAGTCCCCATTTTCTAGAGCAAAGCACCCATACTCCCCAAAATGTGTGAGAGCATGCACAAAACCAACCAACCACACACGCTGAGGCTCCTACAGGTTCCATAACATGGTTACGCATTCACTAAAGTGCAGCTAAAAGAATCCTTATGAGAATAATGAGAGTCCAGAAACAGTTGGATATGGGGAAACCTTTGGTAGGAGATGAAGCATGAACATGGGTTTAGGAAAAAAAGTGATTAGCTTGAAAGAGAAGATACTTGAATGAGATGTGTAGTAATGAGGCTGACGACAGCCTTGGTTTAGAAGTTAGCCCGCAGCAGCTGTATCTGGGGACGTTTTATACTTTTGCGGTAATATGGTTCAAGAATAGTGAGTCATTAGCTGATACACTGCAAGGAGCATCTGAGAAACTGTGCCTCTGTACATCAATCATCTGATAAAAGAACACCTAGTGGAAAGCAGGATTTGTGTTCCCTTGTGTGAAATGTTCAGTGACAATATTTAGAAGCCAGATGGAAGGAACTTGAAGCTTCAAGCAACAAACCAGAATGCATCCCCCACCTGTGGTTACCTGTGGTTATTTGCCCACAGCTCAGTGGGAGTTCATGTACTTTGGATATATAAGGTCCAAAGTTCCAAATCCCATAGCACCTTCAGTCCAGAGAACTGCCAGTAGTAGGTAATGGCAGGGGAAACCCTTCTGCCTAAGACTCTGGAGATCCACTATCAATGCAGACAACCCTGAACTAGATGGACTGCTGGTTCCGCTAAGTATAAGACAGCTTCACACATTCATTGTGTAAACAGTATCTGTGTATTTGTAGCAGGGATGGTGGATAAATGTGGTTCAATTTGGATTCTTACAGGAGCCGACCTGATTCACGCTTTGCAATATACAAACTAAAACTGTCCTTTAGACTTCACACTGCTCTGAATTTTGTGGTGAGTTTCCAAATCCAATGTGCACAGAAATGTGGATATTGGTGAAAACTGTGAATAGCAATAAACACACACAAAAATCACATTCTGGGCAGTTGCTTTGCGAAAAAGTGTGTATATCAGGGGGAAATTCTGCCCAATAATGTGTATATTAGGGAGAATCTGCATGGAAATGCTGGCAAATTTTCACCAGGGTCTTTAAAAACAAACAAACTAAAAACTGATGCAGAAAAGTGAAGAATTGGCAGGTTTGTCCTTCACCAATTGATAGAGATACGTTTGTCATGTTTAATTTTTTACTGCACATCAGAGAACAGGAAAACAAAAGAGAAAGAGAAGGAGGGAAACACTTGTGTCCAAATAGCAAATGTGGAGGGTTTTAATGAGCTACATTAAAATTGTGTTGATTATGTAGGATTATGTGTAGCTGTAAACGGTTACGACAACACTCACCAAATTTTATGTCTCAAAGGAAACTACCAGTGCATGCCCACAAAACCTTTGTAGGTACATCAAATAAAGAAAATAAAACCATGAATGTGACATCATAGGAAAGGGATAACTATATTGGAATAGTTATGCTAAACGTTGCACAAAACATTATCTCACTAATTAATTTGTTCCAACACCGTTCAGATATTAAATGAGAAAGTTCATTAGAGACTGCCCTCCCCAATAATATGCAGGTATAATAGTTATGCTGCAGAGCTACCATTTTGAGAGGGGTTTAACAAGCAACCCCTCTTCCAAGGGAATTCTGGGAATTGTAGCTTTGTGAGGGGCTCCTCACACCTCTCAGCACCCTTAACAAGCTAAAGTTCCCATGATGCTTTAGGGTGAGCCATATTATGGGCCGGTCCTGCTGTCCTTCTCATCTCTTCTGCTTCCAGATTCATGTTTAGCCATTAATTGGTCTACCATGGAATAATTCCTTCACAACTTTTAGGAAACTGGAGGGTTAAAATTCCACCAGACCTCCTCCCATTTCCCCCCCCCCTTTTATTTGGAGATGGGAGGCATTGCATTTTTACATGTACTATTCATCACACACACTCTCCTCTTATACAGTTTGCATAGAAAGAAAGTACTCAGATGATAAGAAATAGTCATCGTCTATTCCTCAAGTTGCACTTGTTTTTCGTTTCGCCCTTATCTTTACTCTTGTTTGATATTTCTAGCTCTTATCAGCGGGGCTCTTGGCGCTGCATGCATTACTAATATAGTGACTCCAAATATTTCCCTGCAATTTTTCATTGCTGTCTTTTTATTATCAGATGCAGGGCAAGCACGCAGGGAAGCAGGACAAATGCAATCTGGGTTAAGGATATATGCCTCTCCCTCTCCAGCTCTCAGGTGGTATTTGTTCCTTTTTGGACTTTGCACAATCAAACTGCAATCAGGGCTTTGTCCCCCCCCCCACCCTTCTCTTCTCTTTTCATTTCTGTTAAAATGGAAGGAGCCCACTGATGTGAAACCCTCAGCTTGTCACAGGACATCTGTGGCATAAGGGGAGATTCATTAACATCAGAGCTGCAATTCCTGCAGGACTCTAGCTTAGTAACATACCACACTGCTGCCTTTATAATAATGACATTAACAGCAATATCATGCTATTAAAACTGAAGGATTAGAACTGGGGGGGGGGGTCAAACAGATCTACAGATGAGACCCAAAGTCCATACAATTGAGAAAACATGCCTGGAAATATAATAATAATAATAATAATAACAACAACAACAACAACAACAACAACAACAACAACAACAACAACAATAATTTATTTACACACACACACACACACACACCGCCCATCTGGCTGGGTTTCCCCAGCCACTCTGGGTGGCTCCCAACAGAATATGAAAACACAATAAAACATCAAACATTAAAAACTTCCCTAAACATGGCTGCCTTCAGATGTCTGCTAAAAGTCAGATAGTTGTTTATTTCCTAGACATCTGATGGGAGGGCATTCCACAGGGTGGGCGCCACTACTGAGAAGGCAGTCTGCCTGGTCCCCTGTAGCTTCACTTCTCGCAGTGAGGGAACCACCAGGAGGCTCTCAGAGCTGGACCTTGGTGCCCAGGCTGAACGATGGGGGTGGAGACACTACCTCAAGTATACTGGGCTGAGACCGTTTAGGGCTTTAAAGGTCAGCACCAACACCAATACTTTTTGCCACCTTTTCTTCTACTTCTACAATTTCAGATGCCAGAGAACATGGCCAAACATGGAAGGCTTTTTGTAAAAGGGCTTGTTGTAGCAAATCACAATGAGCAGAATTATAATGGATGTCAGCTTGATGAGAAGATGACTTCCTACGAATGGCAGAATGGACCCCTCATAGCAAGAAAACCCGCACTACCCTCACTTGGGCCCAAATTAATGTAAAGACTGTTTGATTATTTAGGATCCACAGAGATCCTCTGATGGGGCACTCCTGGGGGGTTCCACACCATTGTTTGGTTTGCCTTTATTAGGGACTAAGCCTTTAATGTGGCAAGCCCTGCCCTGTAGAACTCCCTGCCAATAGATGATTATCAGGAATCATCCCTGTCTACCCTCCTCTCCAGAATTTTTGAATCCCCGTGATGGGGTGAGCTCCCATTGCTTGGTCTCAGCACCTGCCAACCTAGCAGTTCGAAAGCATGCAGTGCAAGTAGATAAATAGGTACCGCTCTAGTGGGAAGGTAAATGGTGTTTCCGTGCATTGCTCTGGTTCACAAGAAGCAGCTTGGTCATGCTGACCACATGACCCAGAAGCTGTATGCTGGCTCTCTCAGCCAGGAAAGCGAGATGAGCACCGCAATCCCAGAGTCATCCGCAACTGGACCTAACGGCCAGGGGTCCCTTTACCTTTAATTTATCTTGTATTGTATATTGCCTTGCTGCATCTTACAAAGGTGAGGTCTAGAAACAAATAAATGAAGTTTAAATGATCTTAGCAGGGTAACTTTTCATGTGTGTGCTTGAGTCTGGTATCTTATATTGGCAACTCCCCCTTCATGCATTGCGCATCTGAAATGGGTCCACATTAATCTGGGGAAGTGGAGCCTTGCCCTGTCAACATTCAGCTTGGATGCCTACAAATGGACAATTTCCTCCTAAGGCCTCCGTGGATGGCCACATACCACATTGAACATGCATTGATGGTGGAAGCACCTTTTGATCCAATGAAGTGGATTTCTCCTCAAGCGAATGTTTGTTGTTGTTGCTTTCAGGGATTTGATCATGGATCCACAAACAGAAATTAGAGGAAATGTGCCACAGAGTTCTACAGTAAACGTATCCTCAATGAGTGATTATCAAATCGATCTTGTAATGGTTAGCCTAATGATATATAATTACCTCATTTAAGCTGCTAGTTCATCATAATGAGGAGTTCTGCACACTACGTAAAAGAGAGAACCTTTATTAATCTCTCTGTGTAACAGGAATGAAAACTGTTGTATAGCACCTTCTGTGTAAAAATGCCCTGAGTTCACAGTCTTTCGTAGTAATTTGCTTTTCATTGAAATACGGCCAAATAAAGCTCTGAGGAATCATTTGAGGATTTCTCTAAGCTGACCATCTGTCCAAAAAAAGAGAGAATCTTCCTTGTTTAAGTTCATTTTAAAGCTGGGCTCAGTCACCTGACATCAACATAAGCTTTGCAATGGGAAATAAAAGGTAAGGAAATAAGGTAAAAAAATTGAATGTTATTTGGCCTATATGGACCCTTCTCTGCCTGGAGATGTCTCAGTGGTGTGGAACATAGGATGTATTTTTCTGATTGGGCTATAAATCTAATTCTTTCTTGGAGTCATGCTTTGGAGTCATGCTTTCCTGAGCATAAGGATGAGAGATAACCTTTACGAAACTATGCAAAGTCAGTTAATGAGCAGGGTCTTTATTGATGTCAAGTTTCCTAGGAGGGCACTCATTAGATCAGGGATGAGGAACGTCTGGCTCTGCAGATTTTTCTGGACAACAACTCCCATCATTCTTGTTCATTGGTCATGCTCACTGGAGCTGATGGAAATTGGAGTCCAATAATATTTGCAGGGCTTCAGTTTTCTGAGAGGAGGCTCCTCTCAAGTTCCTGCAGGGACCTGAGAGACCACCTCCATCCCATCAAAACTAGAAGATCAACTTAAGCATGCCAAGTTAATATTTTTGCATATCAGGTTGAATACCGGGTCTCAGTGAAAATGGATCCTTGGCTGTCCCACAGCTACTAGATTCTGAGCTCCTAAATGGAAATCAACTAAAGCCCAAACTTTGCCCATGCTACTGGGCAAGGGAAGGTGTGGTGGGAAGAATTCTAAAGATATACCAGCTACCACAAGAATCACCACATCACTGTACAGTGGAACCTCGGTTTATGAACACCTCGGTTTATGAATTTTCGGTTTACGAACGCCGCGGACCCATCTGGAACGGATTAATTCACTTTCCATTACTTTCAATGGGAAAGTTCGCTTCAGTTTATGAAAGTTTCAGTTTATGAACAGACTTCCTGAACCAATTACACCCATGCTTCGGGTTAAGTACGCTTCAGGTTGAGTACTCCGCGGACCCGTCTGGAACGGATTAATCCACTTTCCATTACTTTCAATGGGAAAGTTCGCTTCAGTTTATGAACGCTTCAGTTTATGAACATACTTCCGGAACCAATTGTATAAAGGATGAACTTGTGCTACTTTCCAGGAAGAGGATGCAACTGTAGCAACATTGACATAGACCACGCTTGAGTATTGCTACAGTCACACAAACTGAGGTTCTAGAGATAACTCTTAACAATTGACCTGGAGGATAGTCAGAACCAAGAGCGAGAAGAGTGGATGTCTCACACTGTATCCCTTGCTTCTGATGAACATCTAAATCAGCACTTGATTGATTAGCACAGTTCCTCTTGTACATTAAGTAATTCTATTTGGCAAAAGTCAGGGACAACGGCCTGGCTTCTTTCAAAACCTCACAATGTCAGGAAGAGGACTTTTGTCTGGAGTTCAGCCATATGAATCAGCATAATTCAATAGAGAAAAACTTGAGAGATCTTCAACCCCATTCCATTTTTGGAAAAACAAACAAACTTGTAGACTTGTAATACATAGCAAAGACCTATATGTTATTTGAATATTGGGAAGAATGAGCAGGGTCACACCCACTGTACCTGTCCCCAATGTTGCTTTTCCCACTGGTTTCTGTCCACACATTCAACTGACCTTCTTAAGGAGGAACTTATTCAACTGAGATAGGAAGGTGTGGCATTCGTACAGAGTCCCCGGGCATTTCACGGGCTATTGACCCATACATACACCACTAATCCGCTGCCACCAACCCGGTTCTTCCCGCTTAGTCTCAGTTGGGTTCTCAAGTTAACAATTAAGATTGTAGTTTATTGCAAACACAAAAAAACTTTAAATGCATTCGAAACACTGTTACCCTTTACCCTCTTGGTCTTATTTTATCCTGTCTCTAACTCACTCTAACTCCTCTACCTCCCCTCACACAAGAACCAACTGCACTAACTGTCTCTCTATTTCCAACTGCTTTCCTGACTGCTTTTTCTCAACTGTCTAAACCTCTGGCTAAGCCTTTTAAAAAAACAGGTAGGTTCTGCCTCTGGGCTTTTCTATTGGTCTACCTATTAACCCTTTCTCTCTCCCCTGTACAGGCATTTCCAAAAGGGTAAACACCACAGAAGGTATCCATATTGGTGAAAAACACAACAGCCAACCAGGGTTAGAAAAAACGAAACAACCACCTTGACACCTCAAAGAGTCACCAGCCAAGGCCTAGCATGCTCTATTCCTGAGGAAAGGCAACATCTTTGCTACTGCCCATCACAGATTAGTGCAGCTGTGTGGGATATGTAATCAAAAACAGCTGCTCTTTCTCCTGCCTGTGCATGTTTGCTTAAGGAAAGACCAAATTGAACTGCATACCCATAGCAATACTTTCCAAGCTGATATCCCCTTCCCTTCAGAGGAAGATTGTCACTTAACTGTGCTCTGAGTACATTTTCATCTAATTTTGATATGGCGTGAAGGTCAAGATTAAGGAATTAGTCAATTTGTGTGTCTAAATTTAGCCATCAAAGTACGTAGAATTCTCCTTCCTTGGACATAAATATCACCAGCACAGGAATGTCTTCATTACATTTTCTCTTACATCTCTAAAACTAAACAGCACCACACGGTGTGCATACCAAGCCAATACTGTATTGGTGTCTGTTTTTCCCTGCTTGAGGGGCACCATCAGAGCTAAGAAGAGCCACAAATTAGCTGTTCCACATAACATGGACACTCCTGCTTGTCCTTGCTCAGGAAAGATAGGAACCGATCTCCCCTTGAGAGTGATGGGACATGATGGTGTCCCATCAGTCACAGAGGCCATTGCAACATTGTTTTGACTCTTCATAGCAACAAGAGCTCTGTGTGTTGGCCAGCCACTTAAAACTGTAATTATAATTTGAAAAGAACAAGAGGCAGAGAGGCAGCCATTGGACCACCTTACGACTGGAATCCAAAAGTTATCTGAGAATGCTGCCATGTGCAGATTCCAAGGGGAGCCCCTGAAGCAACTGGTGCAGGCAGATCAGGTTGGATCCCAGTGGTGGGGAAAGGATTTGGAAACCAAGCTTGCTGGATTCCTTCCCCATCCCTAATCATAACACAGTCTCTTAGAGAGCAATCCTAAAGATAGGAAGCAGGCATAAGTTACCCCTACGGCATGTGTCATTCAGGAGCAGGGCTGGGCCTTCCTGAACCAAATGATTAATACAGAGTTTGATTTGCATTGTGCTATTGTGTTGATGTAACCAGGTTGCCAGCTCACGTGACTAAGGTGCATGAGGTTTGGAATAGGAAGTCTCTCCTTGCCCAATTCTGTCTCCAGAGCACCCCTCTTTTATTGGAACTTAAGTTAGCAGAACGTATGCCAGTGTGAGTTTCAACACAGCACAACACTGGCTCAGCAAGGTTGAGGAAGTTAGCCCTGGCTGAGCCCTGGGCTTGGGACAGCCCAAGCTCACTCGTTCTGGCAAATCTTGGGTTTGGATTGCACTGTAATTGTCTGCCGCAGTCCTTCCTGGAAACTCATCCAATATTGGAACAGAATGACCCTGTCTCCCCAACAGCAGCACAAGGCATTAGAAATAGGTTGTACTAGAGGCTAACAAAGGAGAGTTTGGGTGAGATGAATGATTGTGTGCCAAGTTGCTTATCGCATGTTGTAGGCACAGGGGAGAAACCTATCTAATCCACACTTCCTGAAACAATGTGCTGCTTAGAAATTCTATCAACATTGCATAGGGCTTATTTGACTAAGTGATTTATAAATTCTTTTTAATGAATGAGTAGTACACAAAAAAGCCCTTCAATTCTTTGACATCCACAGTTCTTTTCATATAGCAATGTAGTTCTTCAGCCAAAAGCTACATATTAAAATACATATATTAGGTCAGGCATCCCCAAACTTCGGCCCTCCAGATGTTTTGAACTACAATTCCCATCATCCCTGACCACTGGTCCTGTTAGCTAGGGATCATGGGAGTTGTAGGCCAAAACATCTGGAGGGCCGCAGTTTGGGGATGCCTGTATTAGGTTAAGGTGTGCATCCAAGTATCACTGTTAGCAAAATGTATTATACTATGGAGAGTTGCTTGCAACAATGCACATATTAGATAAAATTGCATACATAAATGTGTGTATTAAGAGAAACGCATGTGTGTGTGTGTGTGTGTGTGTGTGTATTGTTCAAAATTGCTTTATAAAATAAATAAATCACAAACTGATGTGAAAACAGATTACCTGAAAAACGAGAAACCGAGGGACCAAAATTGACAGATTCCTTCATCTCTAATAAGATACATTGTTAGTGGTGTTGCAAGCCTCTTCCAACAGTAGCACCGTGGGACTAAATAGTAATAAACTTTGGAACATTTGGCCGATGTGGTCCAAACAGTTAACAACCATACACTACATCCTTTTTAGATGTTGCTAACATTTACCAGTTGCTTTTGAGCAGGCATCATAATAAATGCATTCTATTTGTTCATGTTCTCAGTGATCCCTGCAGTCATTTCCGTACATTTCCTTGGCCCTGTTAACACACACACACACACAAAAGAAAATCTCATTTGATATTGTTGCATGCTCCCCATTTCCAAATGGCAAGAAGATATTCCAGGGGCAGTGTTTACTGGGGTTTGGCTCCTGGGGGCGGGGGAAGAAGACATCAGAGGAAGCTGATGTTTAGGTTCATTTACAAATATACTTAAGTGCAAGTGAAGGCAAACTGCACAGCAGTTCTGCAGATGGAAATTCACAGTTCTGTATTGGATGCCCAAGAGAAAAATCCCTAAAGAAGCACTCCAGAGCTCAAAGCTAGCTCTCTTCTGTCTGGCTTTCCATTGATTTCACAGGAACATAGGAAACTGCCTTAGATTGAGTCAAAGGTTGGTCTATCTATCTAAGTATTGCCCACATTGATTGGCAGTGGATCTCCAGGGTTTCAGCTTGGGAATACTGTACCTGCAGATCCATGAGATCAAACCTGGGACAATTTGAATGCTGAGCAGATGCTCTGCCACTAAGCTATGGCCCTTCCCTGATGCAAGTTCAGTCGTTTTTGTTTGTTCCTAATATTGTGCCTCAGTGACTCCTGAATTCCTTTTCAAATGCAATCTTCAGTTTTCTCGTGGGCATATCCAACCTGGCATGCTAAATTCCCTCTAATCCATGTGCTCCTCCAATTTTTTAAATAGAGGAGGACTCCCGAGATGGACAACTGCCCATTTGCTTCCCTGGAGGGAAAGGTGCAGAGCAATGATATTGACAAAAGCTGATAATCCACTAATGTTTACACTTTGCATTTTGCCCCCCCCCCCAAGTCCTCTGGAAAAAGGGACAAAGTTGATGCATTTGACAAAGCTATTGTTTCAGTTGAATTCCCTCGATCATATTTTGCCCACAGTATTTGAAAAATATACTCCTGTCATTCATTCTGGCAATTAGAATTGGTGATGCTATAACAAATGCCTATTTATGGTAACTACTACTACCCAAATGTCACTTTTCTGTTCCTTGTTTTTCCTCTGTCACTGCTCACTGCATACTGAAATGGCATTTGAAAAACAGGCTTATTGAATTCTTATTTCAGTGAGTCGAAATTCAAAAAGGATGAAGCAAGAATTGGCAAAGAGTAACCAAAATAAGGGACGCAGGTGGCGCTGTGGGTTAAACCACAGAGTCTAGGGCTTGCTGATCAGAAGGTCGGCGGTTCGAATTCCTGAGACGGGGTGAGCTCCCATTGCTCAGTCCCAGCTCCTGCCAACCTAGCAGTTCAAAAGCACGTCAAAGTACAAGAAGATAAATAGGTACCGCTCCAAGCGGGAAGGTAAATGGTGTTTCTGTGTGCTGCTCTGGTTCACCAGAAGCAGCTTTGTCATGCTGGCCACATGACCTGGAAGCTGTACACCGGCTCCCTCGGCCAATAACACGAGAGTGCCGCAACCCCAGAGTCGGTCACGCCTGGACCTAATGGTCAGGGGCCCCTTTACCTTTACCTAACCAAAATAAAGCATTTTCAAATGGGAGCTTGAAACAAATAGTGGATATGATATGCATAGTTTATACTACACATACAGCTTATTGAACCTTCCCCATCAGGATACAGGACCTACACAAAGTGCAGGGGGGGGAACCTATGATGCTGCAGAGGTTGTCAGACTCCTAACCCTCATAAGACCCAGAAAGCATGGTCAAGGATCATAAAATACATAAAGTTATTAAAAAATAAACAATCAGAGTAAAAATATCCCATCAATGGGGCAGCTCAAATGTCCAAGAGATGAAATATTTCTTTGTCTGGTCCCAAAAGTTGGTGCCAGACAGGCCTCCCTAGGGAGAGCATTTCACAGGCAGAGGGAGCTATCCCAGAAAAGTTCCGTTCTCTTGCTGCCATCCTGCTCTCTCTAATCTACATTCTGTTCTTCCCCACCATAGTGAGAAGACTGTGACTTGGTGGTCTATGGCCCTGTTGTAAGAAACCTAAGAAGGAAGACTGAGGGCATCGAAGTTGCCCAAACTTCAATGCCCTCAATCTTCCTTCTTAGGTTTCTTAATTTTTAAAGGAGACTCAGGCTGGGCACCCCTTCAACTAGAGGCATAGCTGCCAAGTTTTCCCTTTTCTCGTGAGGAAGCCTATTCAGCATAAGGGAAAATCCCTTTAAAAAAGGGATAACTTGGCAGCTATGACTAGAGGGCTGCCCTCTGTAAAGTAAGATACATGACCACTCTATCTAAAGTCACTTGCATGGGCGTAGGCAGGGGGGCAGCTGCCCCCCCCAGAAGCAAAAAATTAATGTATTTTACAGACCATAACCAGCACTTTTCCCCTCCAAAAACTGAAGTGGAAAGGGCTTTGCTTTAGCAAGAGCAGCTCAGTCTCCGCTTGCTGGGGGGTGGGGGGACACAGCTGTAACAAAAACACATCAAATAAATAAAGCAAAGTGGCTACCGGTAGTTAAGCAGTTAAGACAATGGAGCAGAATACCCTTTCACACAAGATTTGATAGCCACCACTTCACCCTATTGTTCTTCAGTGGGAGTTGTTAATGAGCATTCAGGGATCGCATTAAGAGTTCTATTGGCCATTTAATGAGGGTGCAGAGGATTCAGTTTGACTAAGGTGGCTCTGCAAGGCTAAAAGGAAGTGAATAAGAAAAGGGGGGGCTGTACCTTTGTGCCACTGGGCAAAGTCAACCTTCTTAGGTTTCTTACAACAGGGCCATAGACCACCAAGTCACAGTCTTCTCACTATGGTGGGGAAGAACAGAATGTAGATTAGAGAGAGCAGGATGGCAGCAAGAGAACAGAACTTTTCTGGGATAGCTCCCTCTGCCTGTGAAATGCTCTCCCTAGGGAGGCCTGTCTGGCACCAACTTTTGGGACCAGACAAAGAAATATTTCATCTCTTGGACATTTGAGCTGCACCATTGATGGGATATTTTTACTCTGATTGTTTATTTTTTAATAACTATGTATTTTATGATCCTGAGAGCTTTTCTTCCACCCTTGGTGTTAGAATCTTCTAGGTTGGTGGTTGACAAGGCCGGAAGTTATTTTCTTCCCTCTCAACCTCAATTGGTCCTCTGGCTGGTTTCCCACACCACAAACGCCTTTGCCCCAGTGAGAGAAGGTTAATATTGTCAAATCTTATATTATTTGACAGAAATGGCATTGGGCAGGGTCAGCAAGAGAAAGGGGCGTGAGGGGAGGATTGCCTACAAGAGTTCCCAAACTTGGGTTTCCAGCTGTTTTGGGACTACAATTCCCATCACCCCTGACCACTGGTCCTGCTAGCTAGGGGTGATGGGAGTTGTAGTCCAACAACAGCTGGGGACCCAAGTTTGGGGAACCCTGGTCTAGATAATCCACATCATCCAAAACCACCTGTTCGTATGCCACTCCCCACTCATGCACCCAGGAATGCCAATATTGTGTGTAGTTTTCCCCTTTGAAATCTGCATAGAAGTGGGGCAGGATGGGCTTAATCCCATCTCCATGCGCAATTGAAATCTGCAGGACCCTAGTGTGGCCACCCATTCCTTCCTTTAGAGCAGGTACTTCTAGAAAGCAACACTCTACTGTCTTCCTCCCCCCGCCCCTGCCGGCCAAAATAAATGCCACACTATTTTCCTGACTATTAAGGAAATTGTCTTATTTAGAAAGGGGGAGGGAAACTGAAAATATGAACATTTCCTTAGGCATTGTGTGTCTCTCTTTTTTGTTGGTTGGAAAAAAATCATAAAAAGAAAATAGCCTTAATTAAGGAAATGATTAAACTAACTAGGGCATTAATCAGAAATTATCTCTGTGTAATAATTCAGTGCCACAGTGACAATAATTCATTGTTAGCAACATAGTAAAGGAATTTCTAAAATGGGAAACTGTATATATATGAAAAGTCAGAAGCCATGGAGCAATGCTGAAAGGGTTTCAAGTGGAAACAATGCAAACCTAAATAAAAATGCCTTTAATTACATGTCTTCCTGTGTTAAAATGAAACAGAACACTGTGTGTGTGTGTGTGTGTTCCTCTCTTCTCCTCTTCTGCAGACCATGTGTGTCCAGATGGTTTTCAAAGACTGTAATTTCTAGGGATTTTAAACAACACATTCTTATTCTGTAATAGAAGGCATTTGATCCTTCATTTGATGTTGGTTCCTGGAAAATCCCTACCTTTAAAAATTCATGAGAGGATTTGAGTGGTAATCTAAACAGCTGGTCATTTTCCTGCTCAGCTCACTTCAATCTAGGGAGTGGGGGGAGAAATGGAAGGGAAAGAAAGCTTTAAATATGGGCAAGGCTTCCAGATCCTCATAGAGACATCACAGTGGAGAATTTTCATTTCTAGAATGTCCCTTAAATGCCAGGTCCAGGTGTTCATTTCAAGAGCTCATGCTTCTCCATGCTGTTATTTGCTTCTTGGTTGACACTGCAAAAGTACTTTGAAACTGCACTTCAGCAAGTAAACAGCAGCTTTTTCTTCCACTTTCTCCCTCAGATGGAGCATCAGTACAGAGGAGAGCTGATAAGAAAATTATAATGACCGTGAGGCAAGAGAAAGGGGATAACAACATAACACTGAATTTGAAAATGAGAGAAAAAGAAATACATTCATGTTGCTGTGAAAACTGAAACAGGGTTGATATGGCAGTAGGAGAAGAATCGTTTATTCATTCCACTCAGTCCCTGCTGGGGGAGCGGCACTCCATCAGCGTTGGGGAAGTAGCCAACCGCCATCCATGGCTATTGCCCTGCTTTGAACCCTGATGTAATGCAAGCCAAGCACTCAGAGTCTCACTGGGTGACCATAGGAAGATGTTCCAGCTAGACAGAGGCCCAAACCTGAGCTTAGGGCAGGCATAGGCAACCTTGGCTCTCCAGATGTTTTGGAACTGCAACTCCCATGACCCCTAGCTAACAGGGCCAGGAGTCAGGGATCATGGGAGTTGTAGTTCCGAAACATCTGGCGAGTCAAGGTTGCCTATGCCTGGCTTAGGGCATGCCTTACAGGGCTTCCAAAACTTGGGACCCCACCTGTCTCTGGGCTACCATTATCCCTAGCTAGCAGGACCAGTAGGTAGAGGAAGAGGAGTTAGAGCAGGCATCCCCAAACTGCGGCCCTCCAGATGTTTTGGCCTACAACTCCCATCATCCCTAGCTAACAGGACCAGTGGTCTGGGATGATGGGAATTGTAGTCCCAAAAGAGCTGGATACCCAAGATTGGGAAATCCTGATCTAGACCCATTTGAGGTATAGTTGCCTCTGTAAAACACATCCCACATTGCACTGATAACATGTACTAATTCCACATTGCAGACATCACCAGTATGGTGGCTATTAACTAAGTGCATGCTAAGTTGGGCCCCTGTACAAAAGAACACACTTTGTAGTAGAAATATATCCAGCAAGGAAAGATCCATGTGCTGGAGCTGGCATCTCATGAGAAACCCAGCAGAGACTGAGAGGCTAATACCCTCAGTGCCAGCATCTCCCATTCCTGGTCATTTGCTGGGTCAATGCCCATAGTTGCAGCTCCTTTGACTTCTCTGCCCTCCCAAGAAACCCTTCTTCCCAAGGAGATCCCAGGAGATAAGGCCTGCTGGCAGCCAGGAACATTCCCACACTGACTTGGGGTTTCAACTATGCCAGCTTTGTCTTTCAGACACCTAAGCAGGGCTCAGGAAGTGTTTGGGAGGCCCAGGTGAAATGTCTATGAGATTAGGTGCTTCAGCGGGGCTTAAGACCATAGCAGGAATTCTTCTGGAGCATACCTGCCAAGTCTCCCTCCGAAAAATGCGGGATCAGCAGTGGCGCGACACCGAAAGTTGCGTAGAAGCAACTTCCGGGGCCACTCTGACCATGTGTGGGCACCGGAAATAGGGCAGAGTGGCACCGGAAGTCACTTCTACGCATGCCCATCGTCCATCTTGGTGGTGGCCGCATGGCAGTGGCCATCTTGGTGACAGCCGCCACCATGCGGCCACCACCAAGATGGCTGCCGGGCATGTGTAGAAGCGACTTCCAGTGCCACTCTGCCCTATTTCCGGTGCCCACACATGGTCAGAGCAGCACCCAAAATGGAGGCTCCGTGGCATGTAGGAAATCCGGGGGATTTCCAGGATTTTTCTCCATTCGGGAGAACAGCGGGAAACGGATTAAAATCCGGGGGTTTCCCGCGAAAAACGGGATACTTGGCAGCTAAGTTCTGGAAGAATTCTCTTCAGAGTTTCACCCCATTAACCTCAGGGGAGATTTCCCTGGGTTCCTAATGTAGCAGCATCCCAGCAGGTGAATGGAATCACACCTATGGTGAAGGAGATGGAAAGAAGAAGGAAGTGGGAGAGGGTTACACCAGGCTGGATCTAGACACATCAAATAAGCATTTCAGTTAAACACATTGTAAACTCATACAGGGAAATCCGGTAGGGAAAGATGGGACTCCACAGCGCCATCTGGTGTCACAGTGTTATATTGCATATACAATGCATGTTGTTGTTGTTTAGTTGTTTAGTCGTGTCCGACTCTTCGTGACCCCATGCCTTGTCGTGGCGAAGGGGCTTGAATAACTCAGAGAAGCTATGAACTATGCCATGCAGGGCCACCCAAGATGGACAGGTCATAGTGGAGAGTTTTGACTAAACGTGATCCACCTGGAGAAGGAACTGGCAAGCCACTCCAGTATCCCTGCCAAGAAAACTCCATGGACAAAGACAACAGGCATACAATGCATACAAAGCACTTTTTCTTTACTAATCTAGCTGAGTCCCCAGCAATTTCATGCTGAGATCTGCAAACTTTTCTTACCTGGAAGCTCATGGACTTGTGTGACATATCTGCTTGTTTGTGTGCATGTTTTCCTTTGGAGTAATTCGTGAGGGACGTTGTGAATTAAAGCTTTGCACTGAACAACCAGGAATGAAATACACAGGGTAAGAAAGGGAAGGGGGGAGGGCAAGTACCTATGGGTTTTGCAGGAAGCGTAATGAAGTGGAAACAAATATTTGATTAAAATTCTCTCTCTGAGAGGCTGCCCTTTTCTGGGTAATAGAATCCCACACCATCCCCAGAAGATGCTTTAAGATATATAGGAAGTGTGGGGAAGCCTACATTTCCATAGTGTGGCTGCTGGATGTTTTCTCTAGATAAAGAAAGATGTTCCGCCTCGGGGGCTATCTGGCTGACTGCTTCCATAAGCTCTAAATACTCTCTAAAAACAATTCAGTGCACATTCTGAGCCATTTTGCATTCTATCTCTCCCCCACTCTTCACCAAAGAAAGAAAGAAAGAAAGAAAGAAAGAAAGAAAGAAAGAAAGAAAGAAAGAGGAAGAGGAAGAGGAAGAGGAAGAGGAAGAGGAAGAGGAAGAGGAAGAGGAAGAGGAAGAAGAAGAAGAAGAAGAAGAAGAAGAAGAAGAAGAAGAAGAAGAAGAAGAAGAAGAAGAAGAAGAAGAAGAAGAAGAAGGGAGTAAGAAAATATATGTAGCTTGAAAGCTTCTTATCTCTGCCAGTTAGGACAGGAATTCCTTCCATGCACACAGATGGCCCTTTTATGCAGATAGTTGCAAAAAAGATGGATAGATTAATCCTTAACCAAAAGTGTTCTGCAAATGCAACAAAGGCCCTTAGGAGAGGAAAGTGGCCATTTGAGCTGCGGCCGCCTGGCAACACTGCTTATCTGTAAACAATTTATGGCGAGAGCTCTAACTAACCCGTCTTTTGAAAAGTGCCTTGTGAAAGATCTGATGGGGCTGTTGATAGGGATATTTCAGGACAGGACGTCCACAGTGAACAGCTTTGCAAAATGGCTGGCTCTCCTGGGAGATGGGGGAGAACACATTACTAAGAAATAAGCAGCTATCCTATTTTTAAAAGACATCTGAAGGCAGCCCTGTTTAGGGAAGTTTTTAATATTTAATGCTGTATTGTTTTAATACCTGATTGGTAGCTGCCCAGAGTGGCTGGGGAGACTCAGCCAGATGGGCGGGGTACAAATAATAAATTATTATTATTATTATTATTATTATTATTATTATTATTATTATTAGATACTTCTATGATGATGATGATGATGATGATGATGATGATGAATTGATGCTTTTGAATTATGGTGCTGGAGGAGACTCTTGAGAGTCCCATGGACTACAAGAAGATCAAACCTATCCATTCTGAAGGAAATCAGCCCTGAGTGCTCACTGGAAGGACAGATCCTGAAGCTGAGGCTCCAATACTTTGGCCACCTCATGAGAAGAGAAGACTCCCTGGAAAAGACCCTGATGTTGGGAAAGATGGAGGACACAAGGAGAAGGGGACGACAGGGGATGAGATGGTTGGACAGAGTTCTCGAAGCCACCAACATGAGTCTGACCAAACTGCGGGAGGCAGTGGAAGACAGGAGTGCCTGGTGTGCTCTGGTCCATGGGATCACAAAGAGTCGGACACGACTAAATGGCTAAACAACAACAACTATTATGAATAAAAGAGAAAGGGGAGGCTCACTTTCTTTATTTTTAAAAAAGTTTGTCAGAAGAGCGGAGACAAGGACACCTGTGCTTCTGTTGCAAGGAGAGCCCGTGTTTCTCTCCTTCACAGGCCACCCAGGCAACATTGAAAAGAAAGAGCTCCTTGGTGACATGCGAAGCCGCTCTCAGGAAAGTTTGTTTCCGCAGAACCGGCCCTCTCATTAGGCAGAATGAGGCGGCAGCCTCAACCAACTGCTTTGGGATGTCGGTGTCATGAAAAGGCAGCACACTCTTAGCTTTTAAATTAATTACTGTGTTCCTCCCCCCCCTATAATTTTTATTAAACTTTCTGTTTTACATTTTTGTATATTCATTTAAACAACCTTGAAATATCAATGACTTCGCTTCTTCACTTTCCATGGTTCATTTTGCATAACATAAATCCCTGCATATTATAAACTAAACCATTCAGAATTCCATTATTACATCCATTAAAAGTTATCTACACTGTTGAATTGATCTTAATGCTGCCCACGTTTTCAAATATACACAATTTCCCTCCATATATTCAATAAACATTTTCCAATCTTTAAATGTACCGGTATGTTCTTCTTGTTCTCTTATTCTATATGTTAAGTCTGTAAGCTGCTCGTATTCCATCAGTTTAAGAAAAAGTACAATAAATAAAAGTACAATAAAAGCCATCAATCAATCAAAACAGTATAAAATATCAACATTGTCAAATATTTGCCAATCACATTGGATGGACTTGGTTTCTTTGGATTACAACCTAAATTTATTTTGCTTTAAAGCTCATATCTTTTCATATGTTATAAGTCAGTGCTTCTCAAACTTTCTTCTCTAGGGAACACATTCAGAATAAAAATTTGCTCGTGTCACACCCATATTTTTTTATTAATAACAAATACACAGAGAAACAAAAGGAAACAACTCCTAGCAGTGCTTGATTTATAACGTAGAACACAACTACAGTCATACCTCGGTTTAAGTACATGTCGGTTTGAGTACTTTCAGTTTAAGTACTCCGCAGACCCGTCTGGAACGGATTAATCCATTTCCCATTACTTTCAAAGGGAAAGTTCGCTTCAGGTTAAGTACGGACTTCCAGAACCAATTACACTCATACTTCGGGTTAAGTACGCTTGAGGTTGAGTGCTCCGCGGACCCGTCTGGAACGGATTACTCCACTTTCCATTACTTTCAATGGGAAAGTTCACTTCAGGTTAAGTACGCTTCAGTTTAAGTACTCCGCGGACCCGTCTGGAACGGATTAATCCACTTTCCATTACTTTCAATAGGAAAGTTCGCTTCAGATTAAGTACAGACTTCCGGAACCAATTGTGTACTTAAACTGAGGTACCACTGTACTTTATAATATGATCATGGTACACCCAGAAGGTATAAAACAATGCAGCTACAAAAGGACCCTCTCCCATAATGATAAAAAAGACTCTTACATATGTACCTTAAGTATGTATGCATGCTCAATAGGAGGTGTGAGCTTGTCAGAGTTGAAAATCCCTGTTCACAACAATATTCCATGGAGAACTGTAGAAGAATAACCATTGCTCTTGAAGAGAGGCGTAGATACTGTTTGTGGTTGAATATCCATATGATACAATACTGAAATGATTAAATGTTTCTTTGATTGTCCTTGAATCTTCCGGCCACACTTGCCATCCTCTCCTGCCATACCAGTATGGCTCGCCACACCCTTCGAGATCCACTTTTATAAGTAATATTACACACATACATCTTGCTCCATCTGAGCATCAATAGTGTATGATAATCTATAGCTCATCTATAGGCAATCAGATTTATTCATAGATGCCTGGCCCTCTTGCAAATTTCAAAGCTAAACATTTGGTCTGTATACAAGTGTTACCCTCTCCCCCCTTTGAGGGTCATGGCAATACCATATCCAGGCCTTTGCACTTTTCCTTTCTCTGAATATTGAGATTGAAAGCAGATTTCTAATTCTTATTCCACTCATTACTAAACAGGAACACCGAGGTCACAGCAAATAAAGTGGTATGAGTTAATGAGAACAGCTTTAGCAAAAGAGGAGGTGTTGCTCAAAGTACATCAAGTGCTTCCCATATATTAAGAAACCCCAGATGAATCAGTTTAATAATGTTGGGATTTACACAATTATTACAGAACCTTCATTATTCACCCTGTCTGCGCATACCACAGCACAAATGAACATCTCAGTCTGGTGGTATTAACTTTGCCATTTTCTAACCCATTCCCCGGCCATCTGCTACATGCTGATCATTCACTGCTTTAACATTTAACAGTTACCCAACTGCAACTTAGCAGATTTGTGTACTTTTGAAAACAGCTGGTTTAATAACTGCTTCAGAGCTTTTGGATAAAGAAATTATTTTGTAGTGCTTTATAAGAGCTGGCAAGGAAGAGAGAAAGAGAGACTGAGAGAGAGAAGAGAGAGAGAGAAGAGAGAGAAGAGAGAGAAGAGAGAGAGAAAATTTGTGCCTCTGTGGGAAAAAGCTATAATGCTTGCTAATAATAATAATAATAATAATAATAATAATAATAATAATAATAATAATTTATTTATACCCCACCCCCACCCAAAACCAGGCTCAGGGCGGCTCACACCAATAAAACATAAAAAGCAATTGATTAAAATACAGATTTAAATACAGTATTAAAATTTAAAATTTAAGTTTAAAATGCAGCCTGATTTTAAGTAGTCCATACATCCAATCCACGAGGGAGGAAAACACAGGGGTCAGACTAAGTCCAACCAAAAGGCCAGGCGGAACAGCTCTGTCTTGCAGGCCCTGCGGAAAGATGACAGATCCCGCAGGGCCCTGGTCTCCTGTGAAAGAGCGTTCCACCAAGTTGGGGCCAATACTGAAAAGGCCCTGGCCCTAGTTGAGGCCAATCTAGCCACCTTATGGCTTGGGATCTCCAGAATATTGTTGTTTGTGGACCTTAAGGTCCTCCGTGGGGCATACCAGGAGAGGCGGTCCCGTAGGTACGAGGGTCCCAAGCGGCATACGGCTTTAAAGGTCAAAACCAGCACCTTAAACCTGATCCTGTACTCCACCGGGAGCCAGTGCAGCTGGTAAAGCACCGGATGAATGTGATCCCGCGGCCGGGACCCCGTAAGGAGCCTTGCCGTGGCATTCTGCACCCGCTGGAGTTTCTGGGCAGCCCTGCATAGAGCGAGTTACAATAATCAAGCCTGGAGGTGACCGTCGCATGGATCACTGTGACCAGATCAGGGTGAGAGAGGTAAGGAACCAACTGCTTGATAAATAATAATAATAATAATAATAATAATAATAATAATAATAATAATTTATTTATACCCCGCCCATCTGGGTGGGTTTCCCCAGCCACTCTGGGCGGCTTCCAACAGAAAAATAAAACACAACAATCTATTAAACATTAAAAGCCTCCCTGAACAGGGCTGCCTTCAGATGTCTTCTAAAAGTCTGGTAATTGTTGTTCTCTTTGACATCTGTTGGGAGGGCGTTCCACAGGGCAGGAGCCACCACTGAGAAGGCCCTCTGCCTAGTTCCCTGCAACTTGGCTTCTCGCAACAAGGGAACCGCCAGAAGGCCCTCGGTCCTGGACCTCAGTGTCCGGGCAGAATGATGGAGGTGGAGATGCTCCTTCAGGTATACTGGACCGAGGCCGTTTAGAGCTTTAAGGGTCAGCACCAACACTTTGAATTGTGCTCGGATATGGTGGAGATGGAAAAATGCCACCTTTGCTGTGGCTGCAACCTGCGTCTCCATGGAAAGGGAGGCGTCGAAGGTTACACCAAAACTCTTGACAGAAGGCGCTGGCACTAATTGAGCCCCTGCAAGAGATGGGAGTTGGCCCCCCAACCCCATGTCATCCCGACCCAGCCAGAGGACCTCTGTCTTCGAAGGATTTAGTTTTAGTCGGCTCCCACGTAGCCATCCAGCCACGGCTTCCAGGCACTTGGTGAGTGTGACCGGCGTCGAGGCAGGGCGGCCGTCCATCAACAGATAGATCTGGGTGTCATCAGCATATTGATGACAACCCAGCCCAAAACTCCGGACAACCTGGGCAAGGGGGCGCATAAAGATATTAAAAAGCATCGGGGAAAGGATTGCGCCTTGCGGGACTCCACACACCAAGGAGTGCCGTTATCCATGTGCAACTGTTTCTATTATATTTCCCATCATGTTTGGAGGAAATATTTTTGACAATTCAGAGAAAAATTATTCACAGGACAGTAAGGGATTTGTCTTCTGTTTATGGATGAAATCCGCATGGAGGGTATGACATGGCCAGAATCGTTTGACCGCTGTTGACTTCCTCAGATCAACAAGCCATGTGCCAATTTCGTGTGGACTAGACTGGCAACAGCTAACCAGGGTGGCAGCAAGTCAATCTCGGTGCCTGACTCTACGCTGCTGCTATGATGCAGGAAAGGCTGGTGTTTCTGCACCAAGAAGACCTCCTGCCTTGCTTACCTTATTTTAATTAATCCATGCACTTATTTCTTAATTCACCCTTTTCACCTATAAGCATCCACAAGTAGGCAATTTGCCCCTAAATCTTGTCTACCTACCTACCTACCTACCTACCTGCTGTACCTACCTACCTACCTACCTACCTACCTACCTACCTACCTACTTTAAAGGGGCAATCCTTGGAATCTTCATGTAGGGTCAGGAAATGTTACTGCCTGAAGCTCTTGAGAGCCTCTGCCAGTCAGTGTTGATATTAGTGATCAAGATGATCCAATGATCTGATTGGGTTACACTCCCCCTGAAGGAGCGGGTAAGTAGCTTGGGGCTACTCCTGGATCCTTTACTTTTCCTTGAGGCTTAGGTGGCCACAGTGGCATGGTCTGCCTTCCATCAGCTTTGGCTGGTCTCCCTGCTGCAACCCTAATTTAGGAATAGCCTGATTTCTGTGGCCTGTGGTCTGGTATCTTCTGGGTTAGATGACTGCGATGTGTTATATGTGGGGCTGCCTCTGAAGACGGTTCATAAACTTCAGCTGGTGTAGAATTCCGTGGTCATGTTGCTCACTGGAGCAAGATGGTTTGAGCATAGTACACTGATTCTGCCCTGACTACACTGACTGGCTGCCAATTAGTTTCTGGGCCCAATTCGAAGTGCTGGTTTTGACCTATAAAGCCTTAAATGGCTCAGGACTGCTATATATAAAGGGCAGCCTCTCCCTATATGAACCAAGCCAGACGCTGTGATCATCATCGGAGGCCCTTCTTCATTTACCTCCTCCATGAGAGTTCCAGAGGGTGGCAACACAAGAAAGGGCCTTATCTGCGGTGGCTCCCCAATTGTGCAATGCTCTCCCATTTGTGCAATGCTCTCCCAGGTGAATATATTTCTCTATAACAGTGCCTTTCACTGATTAAATGTTTTTGTGGGAGGGTGGCTATTGGTTTTCTGGGTTTTCTGATTAGGTATTTTGAACCACCCTATGATCTTTGGGTAAAGGGTGGTACACAAATGTAATAAACAAATGCAAGCAAACATTAGGAGGAATGAGGTGGCTTGTCAGGTGGCAAATAGTGCTGTTGTTGTTCGGATATTGGCAGTTTGGTATTGAAAAACCGATCTGCATGTGTCACACAGCCTGGCCTGCACTCTCTAAGCCAGGCACGGCCAAAATTGGCCTCCAGCTGTTTTGGGAATGCAACTCCCATCATCCCTAGCTAACAGGACCAGTGGTCGGGGATGATGGGAATTGTAGTCCCAAAACAGCTGGAGGGCTAAGTTTGGCCATGCCTGCTCTAAGCAAACCTACTGCTCTGAAGTCCTGTCACCACTAGTATTGGAATAAGAGTCAAGTGTCAGCCTAATTTGCTTCTATATATGGAATGTAAGTGGTCACCATCTTGCCCTTTGTTTCAGGCAGGGGCGTAGGGAAGGGGGGGCGGGGGCAGACCGCCCCAGGTACCATCATGGAGGCGGGTGACAAATTATCAAGGAACAGTTACTGCCCTTCTAGGGTGGTTCATAAAAACATTTTTTTTTAAAAAAAATGGCTGCTCCAAAGGTCTTATCTTACTACACTAGGGATTATATAGTTATATATGAAATTTCATGCATATCAGTTAATATCTTGACCCTCCTCCATGAAAATAGCTGTTTACTTGGCCGTTTTTCTATGTCGTGAAGGCTGAACTTTCAATTCAGTGGAGCAGGGTCAAGATATTAACTGATATACATGAAATTTCAGATATAGCTATATAATCCCTAGTTTAGTAAGACAAGACCTTTGGAGCAGGCAATTTTTTTAAAAAAAGAAAAGTATTTTATGAACCTCCCTACTGCACTACCCTCCATTGGGCTTCCCGGGTCCTGGAAAGTCGGCCTATGTGAAGAAAATGAGACTAGGCCGAGTAGATGAGATAATACAGAATATGGTGAAATCACAATAAATAAAACCTCCCCTTCAGTAGTTTCAAGCACTACTACAGGTTGCACATAATATCTGTACTGCATTGTTTACTGTGACAGCACTTTGGAACTCCCCGCCTATTGCAACAAAGCAAATAATAATAATAATAATAATAATAATAATAATAATAATAATAATAAATTTTTATTTATACCCCGCCCTCCCCAGTCAAAACCCAGGTCGGCTCACACCAATAAAATTACAATAAAACATAAAAAGCAATTAATTAAAATACAGATTAAAATACAGTATTAAAATTTAAAATGCAGCCTCATTTTAAGTAGTCCATGAATCCAAGCCATGAGGGAGGAAACACAGGGGTCAGACTAAGTTCAACCCAAAGGCCAGACGGAACAGCTCTGTCTTTGCTATACTCTTTTCAGGCACCTGCTAAAAGCATTCTTCTTTAGGCAAGCATACCTAGATGCTTAGGAAGTTGAAGTAATTTTAATCTTAATATTTTAGCTTTTGTATGTTTTAAAGTAGGATTGTTAATTTTTCTTGATTTTACTGCTGTGGGTTTTTTGTTTTGGTAAACCACTTTGCAGGTTTTTAAAAATAAATTTTATCAAATAAATAAACAATAAATATAAATAAAATAACACAAGCCAAAACACAATCCATCCTGTAGATTTAAGTTATCTGTCCATAGTCACCTGCTTGTTATCAGAGGCCCAGAATCCACATTCCTTGGTAAGAAAATATGAAATAACGTAAAACCATTTTTGCAGGCAAAAATAATTATAATAATCAATGTCGGGGGGGGGGATGACAAGAAATTTTCTGCACTGGGTACCACCTGACCTTCCTACGCCTCTGGCTTCGGGCCACAAAATCTCTTGGGACAGCTCGCTGGATAAACAAAGGAATACATGTTTGCTGTCCCCTATTGCTTTGAATTACAAATGGAATTTGTAATTGAAATACAAATTTGAAATACAATTGGAATAACAAATGGAATATTTCCTTGTAATGGAAAATTCCATCAATATGACACTTGTTGACAATATTCTTCTTGCTCCTAAAAGTGCCATTCTTATGAATGTAAGAAAGCAGGAAGAGTCCTGCTAAATACCTATATATTCCAGCATCTTCTTCTCACAGCAGCCAACAGTATGCCTGTGGGAATCCTGCAAACACTCTGCAAAGTACTCTCCCCACTTGCCATTCCCAGCAAATGGTATTCAGAGGCATACATCCCTCTGGCAGTAGAATGGTGCTGTGGGTTTGACCACAGAGCCTAGGGCTTGCCAATCAGAAGGTTGGTGGTTCAAATCCCCGCGATGGGGTGAGCTCCCGTTGCTCGGTCCCTGCTCCTGCCAACCTAGCAGTTCGAAAGCACATCAAAGTGCAAGTAGATAAATAGGTACCGCTCTGGCGGGAAGGTGTTTCCATGCGCTGCTCTGGTTCACCAGAAGTGGCTTAGTCATGCTGGCCACATGACCCAGAAGCTGTATGCTGGCTTCCTCGGCCAATAAAGCGAGATGAGCGCTGCAACCCCAGAGTTGTCCGTGACTGGACCTAATGATCAGAGGTCCCTTTACCTTTACCTATCCCACAAACATGTTCGGTCATCACAAGGCTTTCCACTTGTACAATGGAGCTTATTTCTTCTCCTCTGCCACACCCCACACCCTAAAACTGTTCTGGGCCTTCCCCCAACCCTCCAGAGCAGATTTGGGCACACATGGGGAGCCGAGGGGAGCCAGAGGTTCCATTGTGCAAGTGGAAATCCTTGTACTGATGGAATGCATTAGTTGGAATGCATATTGCCCATACGTCTTCAATATGCTGGTAATTGATATGGAGGTTGGGCATATATTGGGGAAGAAATGAATTGGTTAAATAGACAAAGCCCTACATTAAGGTGCCACAAAAGTGAAAGTGTTTTTTTAAAAACCCCACCACTTCTTCTCTTACACAGCCATCACTCAAACTGACAGCATCCTTTAGATTAAGTTAGGATTCCCCAGCACAAATTAATTAATCTGTCCAGGACTTCCTATCTCACTGTTTCAATCAGCCAACAAATAAAGCCAATCAAGATTTCAATTCTTTCCTGATTAGCCAGTAAACTGTGACAGTAGACTTCTGACGGGGCATCTGGCTCTCTCATACAAGCTCATTTTATTGCAGGCAGCAAATGTTATGATTGGTCATTGCCGAAACAAATAAGGAGAATGTTTTGTTACCTTTGTGGCTACCTTGGTGATGATAACAGTGGCTTTGGAGGAAAATCTCTGAGTAGCATATAAATGAAGTGCAATTTTTTTTTTTTTGCAAAAGAAGAAGAAGAAGAAGGTTTTTCCTAAAGAAAATGAGCAACATAGAAATAGTATAGGATAATAGTAAGGAGATTCTCCTATTGTAGCTGACACCAGTTTACAAATGGATCACTGCTGTGGAAAAACTCCAGATGGATGGTAAGTTCACAGCAGACATCGGAAGTGAATATTTGTAGACACACATAGTAAAGCTGTTTCAAATAAACCAGACCATTCATTGGTCCATCTGGCTTGTTATGATTTGGATTTCTGCCAGTAGCTCTCTAGGGTATGGTTAGTGCTAGATGTCTGCATGGGCCTCCCAGTTGCCCCCCAATACACAACATGTACTACTCTGATGTGGCCAAGCTCCCCCCCCCCGATGCTGTTGCCAGGATGGAAAGCTGGGAGGGTGGCAATGCAGCTTTTGAACTGGAGCCAAGCTTGGCTCCCTCTACAGTGGATTCCCACCATTTTAAATTACTTAAAATAATCATGCCCCTATATTCCTATATGGAATTTTGCAGAGACAGCCAACCAAGATAATATTGCCCTTTGGAGTCCTCTGGACTCTGCATCTGCCCAGCATAATTCACAGCAAGCTGCTCCGTGCCCCCAAAGTTGATTCCCACTTCAACTGTTGAGTAAGGTTGATTTGATTTGATTCCACCACCCCCCTCCCTGTTTCTGATGTAGATCGTCACTCAGTCCCTTGTTCCCAATGTAGATATTTCTTTCCCCCTTGTTCCCGATGTAGATCTTCACTCACCCTTTTTCCCCTGGTGGGGGATGTGCCATTTTGTGGTTCGCCTCAGGTGCTAAAATGTTGTGGGTGTGCCTGAATCCTAAATACACTTACCTGGGAGGAACCCCCCTTGAAGTCAACTTATTTTAAAGGAGCCATGTATGGTATCACCCAGTAAATCTTGTACATGCCTTCTTTGAAGTGGAGTCTTGTATAACTCTATGAAAATGAGTAATCTTGGTTTGAATGAAAATGGGTTACATATACCGCATGTATATTTGACACTTATACAGCATTAGACCATTGAACCATTGAGCTCAGTATTGTCCACACTGACTGGCAGCCAGTGGTGTAGCTTGGGGTGGTTGTCCCAAGTGCAAAATGGTTAGGGGCACAAATTTTCAACACCTAGTACTGCCTTGATACAGCTGTGTGCTTCCATTGCTGAACTCCGTTGAAAACAGCTTCCCCACAACGTGATCTTCCCCCCTTATCTCTGCAGCTGTGATCTTCCATGACACAGACACCATGAGGCAGTTGAATGTGCATGCGTACTCCATCCATTTTCCTCCCACCCACCCCTTCCATGTGGCCCTGGGCGCTGGCAACCCTCGCTAGGCCACTGCTAGCAGCGGCTATCGCAATTTAAGGCAGGAGAATTTCCCTCCTAGAGGTGTCAGGGATTGAACCTGGGATCTTGTACATGCAGGGCTGGTGGTCTTATTATAAAAATGCATGGGGGCCATCATTGGTTACTGCTCAGTACGCCTCTAAATGCCAGTTGCTAGGGATCACAAGCAACAGAGCTCTATTTCACTCACGTTTTGATTGTGGACTTCCAGTAGTGATTGCTGCACATTGGGTACAGGACAGAAGGCAGGAGGACTAACAGAAAGTAGAGTCAATGACAGGCAGAGCAATTTAATTCTAGTTTTGTCCCCACCCATCTCACTTCTTTCTACAATGGCAGCAGTGAGACTATGGAGGAGGAAGCTGATAGGCAGTGCTACCCCCTGGATGCATTGGAAGTAAGAAGGCAGGCAGGTAGGAGGCGGCTGGCTGGTGGTAGACCTGATTTGCTGGGAAGGTGCCCTACTTGCCTAAGGAAGCCAGCCTCCAAAGTGAGCTTCCCATGCTCATGTGGTTGACCATGGTGGAGACAAAATGCTAGACCATAGCTGCCAAGTTCTCCCCTTTTTTAAGGGAAATTCCCTTATGCTGAGAAAAGGGAAAACTTGGCAGCTATGTGCTAGACTAGACAGGCCTTTGATCTGAACCAGAAAAGCAGTCCTGAGCCTGTAGTTCTCAGGGGCATCAGACAAGAGGCCTTCCCCACTCCTGTGATCTTAAAAAATGGGGAGAGAGTTGGAGGGATAGAATCTAGAATCTTCTATATGCAGTGCTACAAATTACCTACAGCCTCCCTCCCCATCTGTAGCAACATCATTAGTACAGATACAAAATTGCATTTCTCTCATTACATTCCAAAGTCAATTTTTAATATTTTAAATCACTTTGCCAAACAACAGGAAAACATCCAAGTGTGAATCAGTAATATTAGATTTCAAATTATTTTCACTTTCCTGATTACAACCCCAATAATATGCATATCGTTATTAAAATGCCGCCTTCATTCCAACAGTTTTCCAATAAAATTAATGTAATTAGATACATTAGAATTTTTCAGGCACTGAGAAATAGATTAATGATGAAGCATAAAATATTTAATGTATCTCTGGGTTAGAAATTACAGAGAAACTATATTACAAGTTAAGCATACCCAGTTTTGAGATGATTTGTATAAATTCGATTTTTCATCCATAATCTATTGCCTATGTGGCTGTCAATCAGCTGGATAGTCACATACATGCAAGGTTTATTCAGACATTTCCCTGTGGATAGGGTATCTGTGGCTAGGGAGTGAGAGAACACAGGCAACATGTTGGCACACATCATCTTGACACATCATCATCATGGTCGGTGATTATAGAAGTTGTAGTATCTGACAGCTACAGGTTTTCTTCCCCTGGTGTAAGTGGTTTATGCTCCACCTACAGTTTCAGATTAGAATTATAAACCTTGTTAACATCCTTCTGTCTCACAAAACAATGGAGTGCACCTCCGGGGGTGAAGTAAAACCGAAGTAACTTCCTGGGGGCATGAGCCTGGGCAGTGTGTATAAGGTCTTGGGCTACCCAGATGACAAGACCCGTCTCCTGGCCTCACTGATGTGGTCTAAAGAGGGTCCCCAACTAAGGCCCGAGGGCCAGATGCAGCCCAATCACCTTCTGAATCCGGCCCGCAGACGGTCCGGGAATCAGCATGTTTTTACATGAGTAGAATGTTTCCTTTTATTTAAAATGCATCTCTGGGTTATTTGTGGGGCCTGCCTGGTGTTTTTACATGAGTAGAATGTGCCCTTTTATTTAAAACTAGTATCATCATGGGTGCTAGAATTAATTAGCGGGGTTCCCCCCCCCGGTGACTCACCCACCGCCACCACCTCAACCCCTCACTCAGTCCCTTCCCTGCCCCCCCCCGCCCCAGCCAGCTGCCTCCTCAGCTTCCTCTCTGCCTCCCCATTTCCCACCCCCTTTTCTCCTTCTCTTTCTCTTTCTCTCTTTCTCTCTTTCTCTCTTCTCTCTCTCTCTCTCTCTCTCTCTCTCTCTCTCTCTCTCTCTCTCTCTCTCTCTCTCTCTCTCTCCCTCTCTCCCTCCCTCCCTCACTGGTCCCAGTTGCAGCAGCCCTTCCAACCCCCCCCCCAATCCACACACACTTCTAGGGACTAATTCCCCCTTCCTCCGCGGGTGCGCCCGCCCGCCCACTCTCCTGCTTTCGCCCCTCAGTAACGGCTAAATGATCCTTCAGCCCAGCAGCCGCATCACTCGCGGCTCGCACGCACTCTCTATCCAGACCCACCTACCCTCCCTTCCCTTTCGCTGGCACACACCTGCCTCCTTTCCTTCCCCTCTAACGGAGAAGAAACCAGGAGGAGAGAGATCTCTCAGCAGAGGCAAGGGGAAGCCACACACTTTTTTTTGTATGGTTGTGTATATGCAAGCATGTAATCTCTCTCACGGTCCTGGTTTATCCCGTCCGAAGTCTCTGCGCTCCAAGTCCCAACGGCTGTCCGTGGGGCACATGCGCAGTAGCGCAATCCCATGGACACAGGGACTGGATGCAGAGACACTTGCACTTTATTATATAGGATGCCTCCCTGGGTTATTTGTGGGGCATAGGAATTTTTTCATATTTTTTTTCAAAATATAGCCCGGGCCCCCCCCAAAAGGTCTGAGGGACAGTGGACCGGCCCCCTGCTGAAAAAGATTGCTGACCCCTGGTCTAAAGGAAAGCAGAGCAATGACTTTGGCACCCGTTTGGCCTCAGAAACTACTTCTTTGAAATTGTTAGGGACTGGAGTTATAAAATTCTGTGTACCAGATTTTTATGTCCAGTTCATACACAATTCATTCTGGACTCATTTTGTCCTGATCTGACCTGCCCCAAATCCAGATCCCAACCTGGAAAACATTTGGAAATCTCATTGACTTGCATAACTCCCTTGCTTTTTTCACATAGGGCCAAGAAATTTGCAGATGTGCTAGACTCTGCAAAGAGAGTTAACCTCGTCAAACTGCAAACAGATCGTGTGAAGGAAACAAAACACAAGCTGAGCAAATGCCAGCAAACTTCTCTAAGAGAAGGACTTGCAAGAGAGTTCTGCATAATGATTTCACCATCCCCCCACATCCAAGCACAGAGACTGGGCAGTATTGGGTGGAATAAGATTCTAGCCCTGCATATCATCATAAGAAAAATCAGTCTACCTTCCTCCCTTTCTTTCTCTCCCCACACTGGCATTTTCCTTATATGGTGTGGCAATCTATGATTGTAACAGTTTGCAGATAGATTGTCTGTTTTTCTGAGAGACTGTTCAGATCAACACAAATCATCCCAAATTGATTGGGGTCAACCCAACCCAACTCAGTAGCAATATGTAGCTGCCTTGACCCAATCCAGATAGGGCCCAAATTGGCTCAAATCGGTCCAGTTAAATTTGGGATCCACCTGAATCCAGTGCATAGCCATGGTGACGATATATTTCTTCCTCTATCTCTAGGCTATGTACACTTCAAATTATTTAGCTCATGCATAGTTATGAACAACAATGTAAAACACACTGCGACACACCATGCATACACAAATATATTTATACCCAGGTTTGAAGGTATCGTACTTTCAGAGTACCAGTTATGCTGTCATTTGTGATAGATTCCAGTGCCTTCAATTGATCATGCCAAGTGTCACCTCTCTTCTAACATTAAACATTCCATCTGATGGGGTCCAGTGTAGAACATCAAAAAGTAGTGTGACATGTGTCATCGAACAAATGTGTGTTGATGTTCTTAACTGCAATCTTATGGTTCATTTGGTGAACAAGACACTTAAATGTAGACAAAATAAGACAAAATGCATGTTTGACTTGTCATATGTTTCAAGTCACGTACCCGAGTTTTAGAGAGACATTTTGGTCTAGTGAACAAAATGATTTATAACATCAGGGGTGATCCTTTTGTTTTTTATGGTTGCCAAAACATGGCCAAAATTAGCCTAAACCTTGCATGAAATCCAGTGCATGCTGGATGCAATACTCGAAATAAGGACCAACTGAAATTTATATATTATATATTTAATAAGATTTATATAACTTTTAAAATCACAACAATTTACATTAGATTCTACTCAATGAATTCCAGTTGACACCTTTAAAACCAGTGGGATACTTACCATTGGCTATAATGGTTGTTCACTCCCAAAGCTAAATGTATAAAAGGTGTCTTTTTTTTCAGGTTTCTTTTCATTTTTTCAATGGTCAGTTCCCCAGTTTTTAGTGTCACAGTGATATAATTTCTTTAAAAAGAAAGAACTGTGACCCTCTTCTGTAATCACACAAAAAGGGTTGGGGGGAGTTCAGCAGAAACTAATCTACCCTTTTCGAATTAGATTCTGGTGGAAATAAAACACTCTTTCCTTAAACTGGATAGATTTGTGTCTGTACTTGACATTTGCTCTAACTCTTTCCCCTGTCCATCATGATGGGAAACAAACTATAACCGGAAACCAATCTACCTTCAGATAGGGTTCTTTTTATGATTGGTTTATTCTTAGACTTTTATTTTCTTAATGGTTATAATCCAACTTCCACACAATCTCTTATGAGAGGCAAGCTATATCTTCATCATCATCATCATTATTGGTATTCCGCCCTTCATCCATAGATCTCAGGGTGGTTCATAACACAAAATGCATAATAAAAACAAGAACAAAAACAAATCAATGAACACACACACTCCCATTTAAAAGCTTTGAAATAAAAATGCATTTTGCAATGTAGATTGGCTTGTGGAACTCATGTCTATATATTTTTTTAAATTACATTACTTCTGTAGATTTGTTCCAGGGTGGAAAAACATTTTCAGGTTGAGTACTGCATTCCCGTCACTTTCAGAGAGTCACATGCTAGGAGTGAATGGGCCCAGATGAAAAAGTAACTGGAGCAACTAATGGAATTCCCCCCTCCCTTTGTACAGTAGGTCAGGGGGAGCACACTGCTCCCGGCACCACGATCCCGCTGGGGTGCCATCATGGCTGCCCCGCACTGGGCGCCATGACTCTGCGGGTGGTGTGCCACACCCCAGGACGTGTGCCACGCCCCTGCGGACGGTGACTACGCCGCTGGGATGCGCACCAGCCATGCCTCCGCCTGCTCTCCACCACTGAGAAGGCTAGTTCATACACCCATTCAAAACACTTTCTCTTTAATGTGGGAAACAAGAATAGAGCTATGTCAAGAGGAGACACGACGGCAAGAGTTACAGCAAAAATTTCAGATGGTGATGGCAGAATATGATTTTTTAGAAGATGAAGTTTTTGACACTGAAAAAGATGAATGTGAGAATGACAGTGATGGTGACTGTGATTTGGAAGGAAAAGATGAAGATGAGGACTGTGATGATTCAACACAAAATGAAGCACACCACGAAAAAAATGATGACTTTACTCTACAAAAAGTTGGATGGAGTGCCCTGCCTTTGAGGGGGGCACGATTGGTATTATTGGAACTCCAGAACGCCCACAGGGAAGAAGGAAAAAATATGCAGAGAAGAGAAGAAATTCAGGGGTCCTGTATGGTGGCCTGGATGGCAAAAGACTGTAAACAGGGGGTGGGGTGAAGGGAAAGTGATGTTGTGATTATAAGGATGGATTATCAGGTTTATAACTGGTCTGCTGATTATGGAATTTGCTGGATTGGGGGGGTGGAGCCGGTAATCGGGGATGTAAGGTTAATTTGAGAATAGTTATAGTTTTAAAGGTGAATGGATTTTGGAAAAATGTGAAAATATGGAGGCTTATAGAGGGAGAAAAATTAGGCACGGGAAGATAAAATGGGAGTTTGATTTTTCAGTGATTTGAATATTAGATGAAAATGTTAATAATTGATTTATAAGTTGTATAAGATACAAAGGTGTATTTTTATAAAGTAAGAAACTGTTGCAGATGATAAAAAAGGGATGAAAACCGGGGAAGGGGGGGAGGGGAAGCCCACAAAATATGGTTTTACAATTATGAATGTAAGAAAAAAATTTCTGTTTTGTATTGTTTTTTTTCTCTTTTTTTTGCCTTTTCTTTTTTCTCTTTTTTCCTATTTCTATTTTTCTCTTTTTTTGGTATGACAATAGATGGTTGGATGGATGGCCTCCTGCGTACTGCCCTGGTTTGCTGGAGCTCCCTGGTGGCAGGGGGGGGGGCTTTGGGGTCAGGGGAGGGGGAGGAGGACAGAAATCCAAGCATAAAATGGACCATCTCTGACTGTTCACATACATGGGATACTTCTGTGGCAGGGGAGGACCCATGTGGGTGGGTAGGAAGGAGGTGGAAAAGGTGTTTATGTATGTACCGTTTTTTTCTTTTTTGTATTTTGTAAAATTAATAAAAAGTATGTTTAAAAAAAAAAACACTTTCTCTTGTCTCCATTCGGATAATCAGAAGGCATAAGAATTTAAGGGCACATTCCAGGCAGAGGGGAAAGGTAATATGTGAGACAGGGCCAGTGAAAAATGTGACCTGGGGAGAGCTCTGTGGGCATAGGAGCAAACTGAGGTCCCTTCAGCCCCCTCACAATGAAATATTTGAGGGGGCCAGGCCCCCCCCAAAGTTGATGGGCATTAGCATTCAAATGGTCTGTGTGTGCAGGGTCTTGTGATCGATTATGTGGGGTGGGGCTTGCATATTTTATGTAGTATTTTATTTAAGTTGGCACCGCTGTCTCAGGGTCAGATGGAGAGGCAGAGAGGTATTTGAGCCCTAGGCATGAGGTTACCCACTCCTGATATAATCTACTCTGGCTTTATAAAACCATGGAGATATAGATCTATGTATCTATATAGATAGAGATACACAGATGGTTAAGGTTGATTAGTTACAAGTTATATTATCTGCATCAACTTGGCTCTATCGCTTTTCAATAACCTGTTGCTTCTCATCTGCAGCAAGACCCACCCCCCTCACTCTGTTCCATAAGCTTAAAATATTACTGCTTCCCTAACAACCGAACTTTCTGCAAATGACACTTTTCTGTTAAAGCTGCACATTTATTCCCTCTGCACTGGGACCCTATAATTCAATCTTTGGCGCGTTAATGTGAATAATTTAGTGGTGAAAAATCAATACAAATATGCTGCACAACACAGAAATGTAAGCATTTAATTTTCATGGGATGCTACAACATGTACATTTTTAATAAGCAGTATGTACACTTCTAATAAGTCCGTCCCCATCCCCTGGAGTAAAATTACTCCAAGGATCCTTTAAGCATTATAGCATTACTAAAATTATGGGTTTCAGGATGCAGCTTTCTACATAGAGCTGAAGATGACATATCATTCTCGTGTGTGCATTGCTGCCAAATAGATTGGAAGTTACTGTGGAAATTGTCTTACGCGTTCTGTTTATGGTGATTATATTTTATACATGATCTCCAGGGTTCTTAAATATAGTGAAACAGGGAGAGTTCTGTGTTTGATGAAAAGCAGACAAATAGTCGGATGGGACACACAAAACACACAAGTGGCATTGCAGCAGTTTAAAAAGATTATCTAAAATATGGCATGCCCAAAGGCTTATTGCTCATTTTGGAAGCAATTTTTGAGCATACTCTTTTAAAATTCCCCTTTTAAATGTGGTTTTTTTTGGGGGGGCTACTGGGTTGTTTTGTTTGTTTTTTATTATGTATTTTGTGGTTTTATATTTTGATTTTATTCTGTGAACCGCCCTGAGACGTCCAGGTATAGGGTGGTATATCGAACAAACAAACAAACACTTTCGAATTGAATGCCGTTGATTATGATTCCCACAAACATTGTCTGAATCAGGCTTGTTTCATGATGTACAGGTATAGGATGGTGGAGACCTACCTTGGCAGTTCAAATGGATAAATACTCATCTTTTTTTTTAAAAAAAAAATATTAACGGCTTTTTAAAATTTTTAAATTTAAATTGTATTTTAACCAGCATTTTAATCAATTGTTTTTCTTTCTTTTATGTCTTATTGTAATTTTATTGATGTCAGCCACCCTGAGCCCGGTTCTGACTGGGTAGGGCAGGGTATAAATATTGTTGTTGTTGTTGTTGTTGTTGTTGTTGTTGTTGTTGTTGTTGTTGTTGTTACATCCTAGGTGCAGCCTAGGAGTCATTTTGGACTCACAGCTGTCCATGGAGGCACAGGTTAATTCTGTGTCCAGGGCGGCTGTCTACCAGCCCCATCTGGTACGCAGGCTGAGACCCTACCTGCCCGCGGACTGTCTCACCAGAGTGGTGCATGCTCTGCTTATCTCCCGCTTGGACTACTGCAATGCGCTCTACGTGGGGCTACCTTTGAAGGTGACCCGGAAACTGCAATTAATCCAGAATGCGGCAGCTAGACTAGTGACTGGGAGTGGCCGCCGGGACCACATAACACCGGTCCTGAGAGATCTACACTGGCTCCCAGTACGTTTCCAAGCACCATTCAAAGTGTTGGTACTGACCTTTAAAGCCCTAAACAGCCTTGGTCCTGTATACATGAAGGAGCGTCTCCACCCCCACCATTCAGCCCGGACACTGAGATCCAGCACCGAGGGCCTTCTGGCGGTTCCCTCATTGCGAGAAGTGAGGTTACAGGGAACCAGACAGAGGGCCTTCTCGGTAGTGGCACCCGTCCTGTGGAACGCCCTCCCAGCAGATGTCAAGGCAATAAGTAACTATTTTACTTTTAGAAGACAACTGAAGGCGGCCCTGTTTAGGGAAGTTTTTAATGTTTAATGATGTACTGTTTTAATATTCGGCTGGAAGCCGCCCAGAGTGGCTGGGGAAACCCAGCCAGATGGGCGTGGTATAAATAATAAATTATTATTATTATTATTATTATTATTATTATTATTATTATTATTATTATTATTATCCACCCTTTGCCTAGCATATGCTTTCCCCCAGAAGTTATTGGAGCTGCATTACAAAATTCAGAGAAGTGTGAATTTTGAATGGTGACTGCTTCCATTTGCCTCTCGTTTCAGGAAATGTGAATTAGGTAGATTTCTCTTCAAATGCAAACTGAGCCAATTCCCCCCTCCCCTGTCCCTATTTGGCGGCAGTAGGTGTTAAAAGGATCTCGGGATTATAGCTAGCAGTGTTACGCAGCTGCAAAAAACAACAACAAAAAACTAATGCAATGTTAGGCTGCATTAATAATGATCACAAGAATCGTTTCCAACACATGGGAAGTCTGCCTCATTCTACTCAGACCTCATATGCAGCAATGCATCTAGAATTACTTCTAGAAATTTTCTTAACCAAACTGCAGAAATGGCGGCAGTGATGTATGAGAGGGGAAGGGGCCAACAGCTTCATCTCCTCTTGACTCTTTGCGCATTGGTACTTGCATGAGAGAAGGGGATGCGGGTGTCTCCCGTTGCTCGGTCCCTGCTCCTGCCAACCTAGCAGTTCGAAAGCACGTCAAAGTGCAAGTAGATAAATAGGTACTGCTCTGGCAGGAAGGTAAACGGTGTTTCCGTGCGGTGCTCTGGTTCACCAGAAGCAGCTTAGTCATGCTGGCCACATGACCCGGAAGATGTACGCAGGCTCCCTCAGCCAGTAAAGCGAGATGAGCGCTGCAACCCTAGAGTCGTCCACGACTGGACCTAACAGTCAGGGGTCTCTTTACCTTTACCTTTACTTGAATGAGAAGAAACAATACAGCTGATATATTGCCTAGATTAGGGGTGTTGGGGAACCTTTTTCAGACCAAGAGCTGTGTGTCCTCCAGGTCCTGCAGACCAGTAGTGGGACCAGAGGGAGAAGTGGGTGGAGCAACAGATATAACTATTTATGCAGGAATCTACATTCCACCTGTGCAAAGGTTTCCACACACACATATATACCTCTGTGTATCCAGGCAACCCAAAGACATTGCTATAGTTCAAAGTTACATTCCAGCCAAACAAAAGCATTAAGAAGTCAGTACAGAGCAAGGCCAGCGAAGATACTGAGGAATGTGACATGGGGAGATGGGTTATGGTTTGAGGAGGGGACATAGTCTGGGGAAAACCCCAAGGTCCACATACAATGGCCTGGAGAGCCACAGATGGCCCCATTGCCTGAGGTTCCCCACCTGCGGTCTAGATGATCACTAACGCCACATTCACATCGTACATTTAAAGCACTATGATACCACATTCAACAGTCATGGCATCCCCCCCCCAAGAATTCTGGGAACTGTAGTTTTTTAAAGGCCCTGAGAGTTTTTAGGAGACCCCCTATTCCCTTCCTAGAACTACAATTCCCAGAGTTCCCTGTGAAGAGGAATGAATTGTTAAACCACTCTGAGATTTGTACTTCTGCAGAATGTGGCCTTACACTGTTGCTACCTATTCATCACATATTGGAATGGTTCAGCTCCCACCATACCCTATAACCATATATACATACAGGAAATAGGAACAAAACAACATATTGCCCTAGCATATGTTCCACGTATTACAGGCTTGTTTCTAAATCTCCCTTTGACAGAGAAAACAAACCTTTAAAAAAATCTAAGAAAACAAACAGGTGATTCTCCAAGTGTAATCCTAAACTCAAGATAAGGTGCAGAACCACACAACATTTCTCTATACACAGAGAGGCTCTTTGCTCTTCCTTACTCTGTTAAACATAATAGCATCTGTCCTCTTTCTACCCCTGGAGGGTAGAAATCAGAATGGATTATTCAAAAGATTTAAATCCCTTTGAGACATGGCCCTTCCAGCAATACTATAAATTCTTTCTCACTCCAAGGTTAGACGCTGCGTTGGCCTTGATTTAAAACCCAGGATTGTGTACAAAATGCAATGATATCTAGCTCTGACAAATTGAATTGGTCTCAAGGTACTGAAGGATGACTAATAAATCTGAGACCTGGTCCTGGAACTTTTTGCACGTGGCTATGAGTCGCCTTTTCAAAGATGTTTGTGATATTGTTAAATGTTAAAATTATGCTGCATCACTGATTGAGTTAATTTACTTATGGTGTGTCTGGTTTTTTTTCTCTTCAGGAAGGAATTGAAAACTTTAATGAAGTTGAAGTGAGTATGTCTTGGCGGTGTGTGGGATACAATTGCTGTTTGTTCCAGATAAAATCCACAGAACATTCAATCCTACTGCAGAGTACAAGGAGTATTTTTCATGCAGATAAAAGGGGGCATGTGTGTGTGTGTGTGTGTGTGTGTGTGTGTGTGTGTGTGTTACTGAGAGCTTATTTTGAAACTGAAAAGTGCATTCTTGTTCTCACAAACTGTAAACCAACACTAGATTATAATACTATCTGTATATTGGGAGGTATTCCATAATTTGACTAAAGCAATTGGAAATGAAGTTTGAATTATTTTACATGCACTTATGGTATACTGCTCATAAAATCTGCTGTTAATATTGAACATTTGCTGTTCTATTATAATAATTCTGCTTCAAAGTTATAAATCATACTTTCTAAAAAAATTCTTTCAATGTGGGTTATTAACTGCTCTCCTTTTTACATCTATTATGGTTTTTATACATATTGTTTATGTTTTTTTAAAATTTAATACAATGGTATCTTGGTTTACAAACTTAATCCATTCCGGAAGTGTGTTCTTAAACCAAAGCATTCTTAAACCAAGGCGTGCTTTCCCATAGCAGCAGGGAACTCAATTTACAAATGGAACACACTCAACAGGAAGCGAAACATGTTCTGCTTCCAAGGCAAAGTTCACAAACCAAAACACCTACTTCCGGGATTGCAGTGTTCTTAATCCAAGTTGTTCATAAACTAAGCTGTTCTTAAACCAAGTTACCACTGTATACTATTCAGTTCCGTAATTATTATTTTTAGAATTAATTTTAATATCCCTGAAGAAGGATCAGCAGAGTCTAAAATGCATACAACTAATAAACATCTATATTGCCTCCCCTACAACTTTTTGGTCTTACTTCTAGTTCTGTAACCACCCCACTCATTATAGTGAGGTTTGCTACAGCTGTTGCATGTGGAGACCCTTTAACCAGGCCTAGGAATAAATTCAGACAGGACTCAAATTTTAGGTTCGTTTTTTGGCAGAATTTAGGCTGCAACTTTATTACAAATCAAGTGAGTGGTTGCATGGGCTCTGGTTCCCAAAGCTACCTAGGGTAGCGCTGACTCTGGGCGGCACCATGAGTCAGCCAGGTCAACACCTGGGACGGGAACCATGACTAGCGCCCGGCCCTGGTTCCCCCAAATGTGCCCTGAACTCTGGATCAGGGCACAACCCCACTTGGGGAAGACCAACCAATAAGTTCTAGGATTCCTTTTACAGGAATACCTGTGGATAGGGTTGGCTAGGAATCCTACCACCCCTATCAGCATGAACCAGAGCCTATCCAACAACCTTATAAGTTGGGACAATTTGCTACACGGCAGGCAAAACCCAAGTGGCACCAGCCAATCTGCCAAATGGGGAAAATTCCTGCCGTGCCCCTGCCCCAAAGGAGGTGACACACGACAGCATTGCAAGGTCAAGCACAAGCCCTAAAGTAGGGAGAGGTGGGCGGGTGTTCTGGTGCACCGTGACCCGAAAAGAAGATCTCTGGGGTCACGTGCAGCAGTTAAATAGTGGTTCCTCTGACCCTTGACTGGCATGCCCTTAGGCCAATTGCTCCCCGTCAGAGGAACCACCAATAGGGTGTTGTGGCTGCTCCAATTGTCCCCGCCCCAACACCTAAGCCTGATTGCCGAGACCCACCGCAATGCATGCCCTCTCTTGCAGGGAGGACCCGATTTACACAATACCTGTTACTGAAACCAGAAACTGCATAGGTTCCTTGGCATACTGGAAGTAATTCCCTAAATGGTTCAACCATGTTCCTGCAAACTCTGACCGGCACAGGGTTGAAAAACCACCTTAAATCGTGTGTCAAGCCATTGCAGAGGCAAGAATAATCCACTCAGGATGAGTAGGCAGAGGCAACGCCTGGCTGCAATGCTGTGCCATGGAGGAAGTGAACAGAATCCTCCAAACCTAATAATCTGATAATCTAATAAAAGCCTGCTGGATCAAGCCCTACAGTTTGATTCCTGCTAGGCAAGGCCAGCATAGCTACTGGTATTTCCAATGCCTACGAGATAGCCTGTCCCCAACTGCAAATAATTTGTTTCCTAAGAAGGCCTCTTCCATTTCCCCCACCCAGCTTTATGAAAGATGGGGTTCTGATAGAGCTCAATGGCATTGGTGTCTTCTCTCAAGATGGGTTTGCCTGCCCTCCTCAAGTCCAAGGCTTATTCACAGTGACAGGGACCAGGGCATGGGAGCCACCCACCATTTCAAATCCCCCCCCCAATGCTCTGGAGAGATCAAGATATTATGGGTTATTAGAATGGCAATGGTCACAATCAACTCCTGCAGATTGTGATGTTGTTATTGCCTATGGTTTCCTGGCATTGCTGATAAGCCCTTTTGAGGGAGCAATTATTTAAGAGCACCATCCCCCCACATAGCAGCTTAGCAGTGGGGACCTCAGACTTGGAGCTGGCCCTGAGTATGTCAAACATATTAAGCCCACACTAGTAAAAATGCCACTGTGGATCTCAAAGTGTGTTTTCATCATGCTTTCTAAAATAGTTAAATCTTCAGGCAAAACCCTAACGACAGCCAGCTTCATTGCAAAACATTAGATACACCACCTCTACTTCTGGTTCTACTGTCAGTTACTTTGGGGATTATATATATAGAGAGAGGGGGGGGGAGAAAAAGCTAAAAAAAACCCTGTGTAGTGGGAAACAAACCTATGTGCTACAGCTTATCTTGAAGGAGAAGAAATATGCACACTTCTATTGAAATCAAGCATGGAAAATGTTACCCTACAGTAAAATTATTTCCTCCTATGTGTTGAAAACTGGAGGCAAAGTAGGTTTGTAATGAAACTATTTCACAGTCCTAAAGCTGCACAGCTTGAATGCATGGCAGGCCCATCTTTCTAAAGAGCATGCCGAAGTTCCTAGACTATTAAGAAGAATTACTCAAAGTAAAACAAGAGAGAAAGCCAGGCAGGAAGGAAAGAGAGACTATATAAAATAAATCAATAAAAATTAAAAATTGTCCAGTAGCACCTTAGAGACCAACCAAGTTTGTTCTGGTTTTACCCTTCTCAGAAGGGTAGTAGGAGATGGGTGATTGACCCTTCTGAGGAAAAACCCTCCCCTCCCACTATATATAAGGGTCTGGTGACTTCTGTTTCAGTGTATCTGAAGACGTGTGCATGCACATGAAAGCTTATACCCAGAACAAACTTAGTTGGTCTCTAAGGTGCTACTGGACAATTATTTTATTTTATTTATTTATTTTGACTGTGTCAGACCAACATGGCTACCTACCTAAATCTAGAAACAGAGAAGTTATGTATGTCATATACATAATTTGTCACAGTCAAGAAACACACTTGATTTCAATTTATTCAGGTTTGAAGTTTGAAGGTTTTCCACATAAGCAAATAAACAGAGTCCACAGTGTTGTGATCTCTTCTTGAGCATGATGATTTCCTGCACGCTGCACTTGCAGAGTTCAAGTTTGTACATAATCATGGTCTTCAAATTATATTAACCCACTGCTGTTTAGATGGCTGCTTTGGAGACTTCCAATTACATGCTATGGCACAGCTTCCCTGCTGAATGCAATTGCTTAAGAAGGTCTTTATACAGGAAGCCAGAGTCATTGGGAGTTAAGAGTGGCCAACTGCAGAGAAATTCTTCGCAGTAATCAGCAACCACATTCCAGAAGTCCTGCTCCATTGGACATTCCCACAATAGCTGGAAGTATGAACAAATCTGACTATTCCGTTTCCAACAACACTGGATATAATTTGGACCTATTAGATGGAGACTTGCTAGGGTTCTGTAATGCACCACCTACTGAGAGCTATATATTGTGCTTCCATTATCTTCGTATCGATTGACAAAGTTGCAGAGGAGTTACAGATACACTGCCAAGCACTTTCTTCTGAGGACTCCCCTAAGGCATTCTCCCATGCCGATACATATGATGGATTGTCTTCCAACAATTGCATTTTGAAAAATACTAGAAACAGATGGAATCAGACCCTTAGTGAAAGAAACAGCAATTTAGATGAATGATTTAAAATATTATACTCAATATTTAACCATCTTGAACATCCAGGTAGGAACAGGATACAAAATAATAACAAGCAATTTCAGATTTTAGTTTTCACATGATGTTTTCAGTAGATGATTTCTCTAAATTTCCCATTTCCTCCCCCCCCCCCGCAAACCACAGTTTTATTAAACTTTCAAAATAATAATTATTTTTGGCACAGCCATTATTATTGCTGATACTTCTTTTATGCATAGAAATCAGACATTTTCCCCCAGTAAATACATTAATCAAAGCAGTTGCTTTACAAAGAAGCAGAGAAAAACAAACTTTTGGGGGAGTGAAAGTAATCCAAAAGCTTTTCAAAACATCCCTGCTTTCCCTCAGGTCCTCCATCCCAGACTGTGCAAAATTTCCTCTAACACACTGTGTAATGAAAAATAGTAACTAGTACAACATAAAAGATTTTTTAATCGTCCAAAGTGGTAGCTCTGTAGTACAAATCAAGGAATTAGCAGCTGCTGATTATACATACCAGATAGAACAGAAGTGCCTTGAGGCGAATTAAAAGGCAAACTGTACTTTTATAAAAGGCACAGGGCTGAATTTGATTCACAGTAAGACTTAAACATGCCTTTCAAATTAACTCCCTATAGTATGCTATTTGCTCGAATTCATATAAATTAAACATAGAAAAATAAATCCATCACTTTGTATATTGGCAAAAATGTTGGGTGGGGTGGAATCTGTTTCCAGCTTTGCTTTTAAGTCTGCATTTTAGTATCTTTACTAACTGAATGAAGTTTTTAGCCTTCAGTTGAGTTACTCACCCATTCATCTTTCCTTTCATAAGTTTTGTCCATTTGTTTGCATTGCAACATGACACTCCATTGAAGATTACAATCTTAGAATCAAATTTGGTACACACATCCGGGGAATAATTCTACATTTCAACTTCTAGATACCAGCTTGGCCTCTACAGACATTTCCAATGGGAAACCACAAGAAGCAAAGAAGCAGTCTGGGAAAGGGCATTTTGCAAAGCATCTTGGACTGCTTTGTGACATTTCTGCTGCTTGCAAAGAGACACCACAAGTCCAACCATATCCTCATACAGGCAATCATTTGGACGAAAAAGAATCAATGTGGAAGGGTAGTGGCATCAGTGGACCCTCTCAGAACCACATGTCTCCATAGCCACAAAGACAGGCTTAGCAATCATAGAATCATAGAACTGAAAACTGAATTTAGGACTGGGAAAATGGGAAACTGAGAGAAATTGAGACAGATTCATCCATCCCTACCATGAGCAAGTCTCACTGAGCACAATGAGTTTTACCTCTGACTGAACAGATATAGAATGGCTTGCACTGTTCTTTGTCCAAATCACCCCAAAAAACAATGTAACCCTTGGTACCCCCATAGCACAATTATACAGCAACATATGATTGCCATGATAACTTAAAGAGTTCCGTGTGCTAGCCCTAAATTGTCCAAGACAGTAAAACAATATACTCCATATGTTCATCTATTTGGCACCAAAGAGCAATTGCAAAATTCAACTCAATATTTGAGACAAAATGATGTGGTCCTGACATGGTCCCATCAGGTTTACCCCAATGAAATATTTGAAAATTATAACTGGTGCAAAGTGGCAGTTATAAGAACACACACTACACTTACATACCCTCCAACATTTCTCCGATGAAAATAGGGACGTCCCATTCCATAATGATAATTCTACTATTTATACCTCACATGTCTTACTGGGTTGCTCCAGCTACTCTGGGCAGTTTCCAACATATATAAAAACATAATTAAACACTAAACATTAAAAAACAAACACCTTCCCTCCACAGGATTGCCTTCAGACAGCACAGGGGTCGGATAACTCCATACCCTCCAACATTTATCCAATGAAAATAGGGACATCGTAAGGTAAAGTGGCACATTCTGGGATCAGAAACTGGGATGCCTTCTTTAAATCAGGGACGTCCCTGGAAAATAGGGACTCTTGGAGGGTCTGCACTTTTGAACAACCACCTCAAAGCATTGTAATACCCCAAAAATGCAATCCATAGACTCAGATAAGGATTGATTATTTTGTTCTTTATGTGGGGCCATGTGGGAACCAAAAGTCTTTAGAAAATGTGTTTAGAATTTACTAAGATGAGTACACAAAAAAGATTGAGGAAAACCTTATTTTTTAAAACAAATGACAACAATCTTTTATTCACTCCATCATTTTAAATGAAGTGATTTGAACTGATTATTATAGTTCCGGTCCGTCGAGCTGGTGGAAAAAGGACGCAGGGACTTCGCGCTCTGAAGTCCCTGGCTTCATGGAGGGGGGGGGAGTCCGCAGAGCGAGCGGACTCCCCAAAGAAACATCGGGTAGAGAGTCCCGGTGACATAGTGCCCAGCTGTTTGCTCCGGACGCGATTCCTCTGCTGCCCGAGAGCTCCGTAGAGCGATCGAGAGCCAGCGGAGTGGAGTCGCGGGAGCCATTTTTGGGTTTCATCTTACCTCCTTGAAGTGAAGCTCCGAGTCCTCAGCCTGCAAGCGGCGGATTCTTCCAAGAAAATAAAAGACTTTTACAAAGTAAGTCAAATCTCTATTTGGACTTTAAAAAATTTCAATTCTGAAGATAGGAAGAGATTTTAAAACAACGGAAGCCGATCTCTTCCAAATGGTCAATCGGGAGGCGCATTAAATATCCTCAAGCCGAAAGGGGAAGTTTTTTCTAGATTGTGGACCCGAGAGAAAGAAAGACTTTACAAAACCTTCCCAGCCCCCGGTGTCGATACCCCTTGAGGTTCAGCAGTAACAAGGGGGAGGACGTTTTGACAGCTGTCAAAAGCTGTCAAATTGTTAAAAGGATTAAGAAAATCGATTTTATTGTTGTGGATTATAAAAACTGATTGAAGAGGACTCAGAAGTAATTCAAAGGGAATTTAAATTTGAACTGTGATGGAGTTAAAGACAAAGGAGAAGATCAGCCAAGATGGAGCCGGCAACGTGGTAGAGAGGAATTTTCGAGTATCCTTCAGCCCTTATCTCTGGTCTGCCTGTGGTTAAGTTAAGTATGAAAACAAAGTTTTCTCGAGCCTTCCAGGAGGCTGTGCTGAACTATTTTCAAATATGGGAAGATATTTATAAGGAACGGCAATGTTTGAATCCAACAGCAATGAAGAATGAGGTGCAAGATCAAGATTTAGAGGACAATTTTGAGACTGAGACTGTGTGTGAGGAGCAACAATTTGATAACTTGGACACTGATTTGGACCAAAAAAAAATATGTGTTGGATGAGGAAAAACAAAGATTTGAACAAGGAGACGAGGCCGACAAGGAGAAGCAAAGTGAAGAGAAGATTGATGGAAATGAAAATCCTGGAGGGACTGAAATGTGGAGTGGAGTTAGTGAGGGGGGGGATAGGCAGGAAGAGGGGGGAGCAAAGGACTGGAAGTGGAAGTGGGAAAGAACTGGTGTGGGGTGAAAACTTTAGTTTAAGGTTACTTTTTTGGTTGAGGAATGACGGTTTCTGAATCTTGGCCTGTTAAAGGATATGCTGATCCAATTGGGGGAAGGGACATTGGGAGGGGGGAAGGAGAGAGTTTTAAAAGTTTATGGTTAAGAGTTTTCTGGAGGGAGCAGAAGAATGGCTGAGGAAATATGTTAGAGTTTATTTTTAATATTTTTAGTGATCAGACAGGTGTTTGGGTAGAGAACTGCCTGTCTCCCTCTCTTTACTCTTTGCATCCAGTGGCAGGGGGTGTTTGGAGGGGAGGGGGAAGGGTGGAAGGAAACCCAGACAAAAAAATGGAACCTTTTGACTGCTGAACCCCTCGGGTCACCCTAGTGGCAGGAGGGGACTCGGAGGGGGGCAGCATGAAGAAGGAGGAGGATTAAGTCAATATGATAAGAATAAGATTTTGAATTAGAAAAGAAAACCCGCCATAATTAATTGAAGAAGTTAGGAATTCCAGGAGGAAGAGAACCGGGGAAGCCACAAGCAAACTGTTAAGAGAATAAGACTTAGAATTTATATTTTTTCTTTTTTTCTTTTTCTTTTTTCCTGTTTTTTCTTTTTTCTTTTCCCCTTGTTGTCAATTAAAGTGTTATATTGGAGAATTAGCTGGGGGACAAACCAAACCCCAGAGATCCTCCGCCCCTGTCCTCTCAGTGGCAGGGGGGGATGAGGGGGGAGGGGGGAGGGGGAGGCCAAACCCAGCTTAAAATGGACCCCTTTGTTTCCCAATGCCCATGGGTATCACTGGTGGAAGAAGTGGTCTTGTGGGTGGAGGGCAAATGAAGGGACTGAGCTTGTTTTGTATGTTTTGTTTCTTTAAAAATCAATAAAAAATATTATAAAAAAAATGAACTGATTATATAAAAATAATAACCTTAGCTTTGTAAATGGATGACAAAATGAATTTGCTCTTACCGGAGTTTGGCTTCGTCTGCAATGTTCATATATATATATATATATATATATATATATATATATATATATATATATATATAGGCATCAACATATTCACACTGTGCTCCAAACAAGCTATGTTTGCCTTCTTAACACAAAGCCATAACCATTTGCGTGGACAGGCGGAGTCCCCCAAACCCCCCGGCGACCCCCTAAGCGGAATAAAGACACATAACAACGTGCTACGGGATTCGAATTGGCCACAACTTTCTTAAGATTCAGATGTAGGGAGACCTTGGCTCAGGCATTGGGTGTTATCCTTCCCAGTCCCCAGCCGGGGTTCTGGGAGGCTTCGGGGTTATCCACATGTATGGGGGTTGGGGCTGGCTCTGGAGAACATATGTTCAAGCAGAGAGAGCCCGCCCCCCGTTCGCCGCCGCTGGAAGGGGGAAGCGATGACACCTATATGGTATGGTCAATGCTCCCCCCAATACCCCACTCTTGTTGCCGCAAAGGGGGTGAGGTCTCCGCCTCACGCCCCTCCCTCTAGGAAAATCTCCAAAGAATTCCGTCCAAGGCCTGAAACCACCAAAGTTGTGACGTATTGCTATGGGAAAGGCAAAACATGCCAATGCAGGGAAATTCCTTTCCGGCCCTTCAACAGCGACCTTGATGTAGCAGCGCCTGTGTACCTGTGGAAAAAAGGTTAACCTGCAAAAGAAACTTGAATGAGGGTATGGAGGGTGGGAGAAGCTCTGGAGCCAACTGGTGCTTGGAGGTAAGATTCAAATTCTATTGTGTGAGCTGGAAAGACCCTCCCCTTACCTGGCCATTCCCTGGCAACACCTCCCCAGGCGGGATTGGACGCTAGGCTGGGGTAGGCGGAGACCCCTGGCATCCTACCTGGGAAGGCGGTGCCAGCCCCGAACTACCAGCGAGTTGCCTTATGGGATCAGGGGGCTTCGTGCGACCACGCAAAGGTCGCCCCCCCCATTTGATGTGTGGAGCGGTCATTAGAGCTGGTTTTGAGAGTCCTGGACTAGTGAGGTAGCTTCTCAGTTTGCAGAGTAATACAGTGTCGGTGCCACAGATGCCTCTAGAAATGAAACAGATTGACAGTTTGCAGGCACCCCAAAGGTAAAACAATGGTGTCCCTCAGTTTACAACAGGGATGAGCAGACGTCAGGTCTGCAGGAGCTAAATTTGGAAGAGAAAAAGTGGGAGAGAAAAATGTTGGGTTATGACTATTGGAAATCAAACAGTTATACCTAGGGCTGTGCAAGGCACCATCAATTTGGTCTGGGACCTGATTTGACGATACTAATTGGGCCACACTGATCTGGTCCTGAGCTGAACTTGGGGCCTTGCACAGCCCTAATGTTTAATTAGGGGTTTTCACCTAATTAAACATTATGTGGTAAGCAATGAAAAGAGGTGGGGAAGGAGATGGTTTAGTCTCTCCCCTTCCTGACCACATGCTTAATCAGATTTTAAACCCATGTTAAGCATGTGTTTGGTCAGGGCCGTCTTAAGTATATTTGGCGCCCTGGCGCCGTGGTGCGACGGATCCCTCCGGCGCCCCCGCCCCGCCTGTTTCCCAGCGCGGCGGTCGGCCGGAGCTGCGCGGCCAGAGCTGCGCGGCCGGGGCAGCGGTCAGGCCAAACACACAGCGCGGCTGCCGGGGCGCAACTCCGCGGCGGGTGGGTGGGCGCAGCTGCGCAGCACCGCCCTGGCGCCCTGCACCACCCAGCCTGGCCGTAGGGGCGGCCCTGTGTTTGGTGACGAGATGTGGAGAAGAAGTAGCTTTCATCTTCTCCTTTCTCCCCTCTCCTCTCCTCACCGTCCTACAGCTCTCCTTGTGACAGACCAAGATTTCTCTAGGCAGAACCAACCCACCCCAAAGCAATCTGGAGCTGCCTCAACTCACTCTGGACAAAACTACATTGGGTCAAATTCTTTCACATTATGGGATATTTCCAAATTGGATGCACAGCCCAGGTTGTATTGATTACTAGAAATTAATACTAGAAATTAGGGTGTTAGAAATTGGAATACTATAATATAAATTAAGGGGCATGACTACCTTTGAGTCGTAAGTTATGGGGCTCTACTCTGAGTAGATCTTAGTTACAGCCCCTAAATTCTTGTCAACCTATGGCAAATCAGTAACTTTCTACCTATCCCAGCAACTTTAGATCACAAATGCCATTCCCACAGCAATTTATAGCAACAGGTTTGCACCTCCTGCCTACTTAGGGATGAAAGGGGGCATGTGTATGTATTAAAGAAATACATACATAAATAAATTCTTATTTGTATCCCAATTTTTGTGCTGACCGAAATATAAATAAATCACAGAGAAATATGGAAATGGGATGTTATCAGACTTACTGAGTGAACACACGTAAAGTCACGAGGACCAAAAATAACCTGAATTGTCCGTCCTGAAACCCATGACCAACTTGCTTTGCTTATATTTTGCATAAATTTCAGAAGATGCATGTCTTCTATTTTTATTTTTATTTTTAGAAAAATGAATTAGCAGACATGAAAGCTGCAAGCGCCATTTGTCATCTGTAAATCTTGTTCATTAGTTTGCTTTGTATCTGTGACTCAGGGAAAAGCTAAATCAATTCCCAAATGGCCGTAAACATTCACAACCATAAACTGTAATACATTTTAAAATGCACGCACTGAAAATTGAATGCCAATTGAAAATAAATGATGGTGCCTTTTAAAATTAAATTATAAAAGACTTCCCTCTCTCTCTTTGTCCTTTCTCTGTTGTCATCTTCTGTTAGTTTATCTGTCATATTTCTGCCACTTACACCCTACAAAAATGGTTTGGAATATAAAATGAGCCAAAAATGACCACATAATTGTATGCAAGCAAGCACTTGATAAATTAACTTTGCTTGTTCCCAAAGGAAATCTACCGTCCACAATTATTTTATTGTTACTCCAGTGATTTTCTCTTATTGTTTGCTCCCCTCTCAACTTATCCTCCCCAAATAGAACTCACATCATTTTTATTAGCTATCCATGGGGATGTACATATATATAAATTCACCAGCATTTTAGTGCAAATTTCTCCTAACACATTTATATAAGCAGTTTTGCCCAATGCACAACATTTTGCAAGCAATTTTCCCCGATAGAATGCAGTTTGGTACGTTGTTTTCACAAATATATTCATTTTATACACACTTTCCCCAAACATATGCATATGGGAGTTAGTGCCATTAACTCAATCAGGCTTATTTCTGAATTGGTATTTATAGGGTGCCACTGTATGTTTTTTTTTAAAAAAAATCTCATAGCTTTCAGTGGTTGATTTAATTTCTGTTTTTATGCAATTCTGATCTTTTCTGCAACTGTTAAGATCAGGATGTTAGTTGTTCTTTCCAAGTCTGAGATACCAGGGGCACAGACCAGCTGTTCTAATGCCATGATCCAAAGAAGTAGACCATGTAAAAACTCCAGACTAGCACCCATCATTAGTGTCTTTGTGTGTTTGTGTCTCCTTGCCTATTTTGTATTCTGCATTGGTTCTGATGGAGGAACATTGGTTATGTCAGAGGTCATCCCCTGGTCTACCCCATCCTCTGCCAAGCCTTGCCTACTCCTGGAATTGGGGCTGAATTCTGTCCCTCGACAAGTGGAATCATTCCTTCTAATGTTCTTTTCTGAGTCATCTTTGGGACGGTCCCACGTAACATTCAGCTGGGTGGCAGCATATGGAGGAGAGTTAGGTAGGCAGCAAGCAGGAAGAGAGAGAATAATTCTCTGAATGCATTTTATATATTGATTGGGAACTGGACCAGAAAGATGGAATTTTCCACCTTTCATGTCAATTCCATTACTTACATAAGTGAAACTATCAATCAATCTTCAGTATTACAGTCACAGATCAGCCACTAAGTTACAATCAAACAAGTACAATTTTACAGTTTACAGGCCAGCAAAATACTATTTATAATTAGCAGCACAGCAAAGTTCTAGGATATGTGTGTGCATTGTCACACAGTCACACTAGAATGGATGACTGAGTCCTAGCATAGTTGGTAGCTCCTAGCAATAAATGCTGATGCACCAAATTTTGCAATTTTGGAGTCTGAAAACAGGGGGGAAGTGTAAAAAAATGGGTCCTCCCTCAAAGAGGGCACGTGTTGCGGTGAGACCTGGAGACCGACCGCCTGTGTTGTGGGTGGGTAAGATTGGTCAGCCACAACACCCGATTGGTAGGTCCCTCGATGTTGGGTTCAATCTGGCCAATGGGGCGCAGTCTAAACGGATCGAGGGATCTATTTATGCCCATGCACGTGACCCAGAACTTCCTCTTTCAGTGCGTGCATTCGGAACACCCACCCACCTCTCCCTACTTTTAGGGCTTTGTTGCGCTTGACCTTGCTATGTCGTCGTGTGTCATCTGCCGTTGGGACAGAGGCACGGCAGGAATTTTCCCCACTTGGCTGATTGGCTGGTGCCATTTGGGTTTTGCCTGCTGTGTAGCAAATCGCCACAACTTGTAAGGTTGCAGATAGGCTCTGGTTCAGGTGATAGGGATGGGAGAACGCTCTGGCCATCCCTATGTGAAGGGTATTCTGTTAAAGGAACCCAGGGACTCAAATGGTTTGGTCAACACCCTGTGAGGGGGTTGTGCCCATTCCTGAGCCCAGGGGAACATCTGGGTGGTGGACATAGCCTGTTCCCTGCTTTCCACCTATCCAGGTGTTCACCCTTGGCTGACCTATGCTGGTGCCCTGGGTCAGCGCTACCTGCAACAGTGCAGGGAGCTAGTCGAACCAGAGCCTATGCAACCACTCACTTTCTGTAATCAATAAAGTTGTGGCCTAAATTCTGCCAAAAACCCAACCAAAAATTGGAGTCATGTGTGAATTTATTTAGGGGGGAGGACTCTGGGACTGAACACACAATTACCATCCATAATCTATTTGGAGGAAAATTTCTGCAGCATTTCTACACCAAAGTCACCTATTATGTTCCAGCACATTCCTTTGAAACATTCCAAGAAAATTGACATTTCACTGATGCTACTCTTCATGTTCTTTAGCATCTAATTCATGCTGATGGCATGATGTTTTCTTGTAACCTTACCTTTACGTTTTCATTTTCCAACATGCCAAAGTTTCATATTACTATAGTGGTACCTCGGATGTCAAACTTAATCCCAGACTCGACTCCCGGAACCATTCGAAAACCAAGGCGTGGCTTCCAATTGGCTGCAGGAGCTTTCTGCACTCAATTGGAAGTTATAGAAGCTGTGTTGGACGTTCGGCTTCCAAAGAACGTTCGAAAACTGGAACACTTACTTCTAGGTTTTCGGTGTTTGGGAGCCAAAATATATGAGTACCAAGACATTCAAGCACCAAGGTACGACTGTATAACTGAAAGTTGCTGGCGAGAGTCCCAGCAGCCCTCTACAAAGGGGCACAGGGTTGATTCCCACCCCCACCCCTCCTATTATTCTCATTATTTTTAGTCCATCCAGGGTGTGTTCCTGTGTGATAGTTTCTCAGAGTTAGCAGGGCTCAGAGGAGCAGCCATTTGTCCATTCCTTCCTCACTAACCCTTTCCACTCTGCTCACCCATGAGGATCTTTGGATCCTGACCCATGTTGAAATTACATGACACACCAAGATTCTGCAGATGTCTGCACAATTTGGGTGAAGCCAATACCCTTTCACCTTCTCATTGAATGAATTGTCAGCCCAGATAAAATATTTTTCTCTTCTATCCATTGTGCTTAGTTAGTTAGTTAGTTAGTTAGCTAGCTAGCTAGCTAGTTAGTTAGTTAATCACAGCTAGTAGTGAATGTACAAGCTTCAAAACAACCCAGTAAATGAACACAAAAGTCAACTATCAGCTTAATTTTAGATGCAGTGCATCAACTAATCAGGTAATACTGAGACTTATGCAAAATACTGTACCTGTAAATATATTTAGCAATGGCATTATATATATATATATATACACCTGTATATTGGCCTCTCACGTATAGTCCTTCCACAAATACCATTCAGGAGACAAAAGATTAATGTGGGGATAAGCGAACATTTAGCAGACTCAGCATTTGTAGGCTGGATGAAAAGGTAATTCCTAAATTACTGAGTTGCTGAAATGGCAATAATCTTGCAGAGGATACCCTGGGGAACAGATTTGAGATTGCTTGCAATGGCAAATCAGACTAGTGTTCAGTTTTCATATAATTTCCTTCTTTTTCTCTCACAAGAACAAGAATGTGTAAGAGTGTTAAATGCTCTAAACCAACCAACTGAATTTAAAATGGGTGAAAGATGCAAACAGATGAACATAATTATTGTAGCTAGCTAGGGATAGTTAGCTGCAGGCATTGTAAAAAGGGGCTACTTTTTGAAAAGATTGGTTGGCATGTGAGAAAGGAAGGAGATAACATACATGGACCAGGATAAGGAAGGTGATAATCTCCATGTTGTTGGCAGACATCGCCATCCCCCTTCACCCTGGCTAACAGTTGTTTTATGAAAAATGGGGGCAGCCAAATTTGTTCCACATTATGTCATTTCAATATGATCCCATACAAGAAGATCTACTTCTCTCTAAATTTAGGATGTATTGATACTCTACCTGCATTTCCCTCTATTAGTATAAATTAAGTTGTGCTACATTTAGTTTGTGACTCAACATCGCCTTCAGGCCTTCATTCACTGTATATTCTCCCCACCTCTGTTGAGCCTTTTCCCCCTCTCTCCATCTGCCTAAATATTCAGGGCTTTGACAAAGGAACTCACCCCATAATCTGTTTATCTTGTCCTTTCTTTCCTTCCTACGAGACCAGGGACAACCAACATGGTGCACCACAATATTTTTTTTAATGTCTCACCTTTTCTCCAAGGAGCTCAAAGTGACATAACTTGACTCTTCCCCTCTCCATATTATCCGCACAACAAGCCTGAGAAATGGTGACTGGCCCAAGGTCACTCATTAAGCTTCATGGCTGAGTGAGGATTCGAACCCTGGTCTCCCAAGTCCTAGTCTAGCACCCTAACCACTACACCACACAGGCTCTGTAGCTGAACTCCCATCAAACCCAGTAAGCACAGCTAATGGTCAGCGATGACAAGTTACCACAGTTCCTCGCAGCAGTACGCAGTCTTTTCAACAACCTATTTGCATCGAACCTATTTTAAGTCCTGTAACATTCCTTTAGGATTCGATCCAAACCCTGGTGCTTCATCCAGCTCAACAAGGGAAACTCAATTTTGAGTTTAAATATAGCAAAGATTAAGATATGCTGCCAAACTCTGTTTTATCAAAACTCAGCACTTCTGGCATTTTAAAAATTGTATTACATATTTGCATGGGGTAAGCAAAACAAGTCTCAGCTACTAAAATTGTGTCCCATTTTACTCATTTTTCAATCATAATCTAAATAAATGAATAAAAGAATTTTCCTATTTAAATTCCATGCCTACTTGCATGCAATGAGATGAATCCCATCAACAATACCAAACAATGAAACCATTAATTAAATATTTCATTATTATTCTTATTGTTTTATTTTTAAAAAAAACAAACCTAACTAGTACACCCGGGAAAGCAAGAAAACATAATAAGAACTCTGCTGGATCAGGCCAGTGGCCCATCTAGTCTAGCATCCTGTTCTCAGAGTGACCTACTTGTGGAAACTCGCAAGAGTTATCCCAGTTCAGTGACCTATTGCAGCCAGGCAAAAACACTTCAAGGGGACATGGAGAAGCTCTGGCCTGGGCAAAGTCTTGAGGGCCAGACCAGGAGAACTGAAGGGCTGCATTTGGCCTCAGGGACTGAGAGTCCCCATCCCTGCTTTAGGGAATAAAGTGCCATCTTAATTGATTATAGTTCTTGCACAGGTTCGATACCCCTATGGGACAGCTGACTATTCCTGCATTGCAGGATGTTGGACTAATGATGATCCTCCGGGTCCCTTCCAACTCTGCAATTCAATGATTGTCCTGTGTCTGTAAGTGTAGGAGGGTGTTAGCACCCTCACAGAGAATGGCTTTAAGCAAAACTGAGAGGTGGGGCAGGAACACTGCTATGCTAAGTAGCCCCCCCTCAAAATAAGGGAAGCACCTGCCCCAATTCACCGTCTGCAAATGGGACTGTTCAACTGGGAGCTTCTGCTTGGCTTCCACTTTACTAAAAACTAGTTTGTGCACGTCCCATAAGTCCGCTTTAAGCACTTTCGCAAATAGCAAATGATAACAGTGCGGTAAACTAATTTCAAACAAGGTAGACGCAGAATTTTTACTAATTCCGCATTAATCCAAATTAAGACAGATGGAGTCAGGAGCAGGCTTCACATTAAGTGAATTCAGAGAGTAATTTAAGGAATGCATTGCTCTTTATCTTCCGGGAGTTAATTTCAATCCTGATTAGAAATTAAAGAAGTGGCAACTGAGCAATGAATCAAAACATTAAGAGTTTTTCCAATCTATCTGCGGGTGGAAGTTTGCCCTAGTAATGGCCTGTTTGCTGACAAATAAATGTACACGGCCAGAGCTGGAGGGCATTGTGTGGAAAATGCAAACCAGTAGCATTAAGTTTTATTGCCCTCGGAGCCATACCAAGGCATGGCATGTGTGTAGCAATGACAGTGTTTGGTGTTCGTTGACAATGACACAGGGAGCATCCTAAGCAATACTGTTTATCTCGCGGAGGATCTGAAATATTCATAGATTCCAGCACTAGAATAAATTTATTGTCTGCTGTAAGAGATATAAGAGCTTGATAAACTGCTTTTCTGACCTTGGAGAACTTTGTTGCCGCATTAAGGGACTTTGATACATAGCAGGTTGCAGATACTCTGTGATTTGTTAGATCTATTCTGCACGGGGAGTGCGTGATCAGGTGCCGCTGAAACCAAAAGGACCTCTTTAGAGATAGTGGCATTGGTGGCAGATGGGGAGGGGGAGAGAGAGAGAGAGAAGCGTGAAGGAAAGCAGACCTTTGTCACTCCTCTCCCCCCTCGCCCTCCACATAATCCCCCATGGAAAGGAATATTCATGGAGAAATTGAGGAGGGAAAATTCTGAGTTGCAACTTTAAAATACTCTGTCTCTTTCCCCCCCTTCTGGGCTTTTAGTCTTTGAAAGATTCCATTTTTATTCCTTTATTTTAGAGGTTTGTGTGTAGTGTGTGTGTGTGTTTGTGTGGAACTTTCTGTTGACGTTCATCATCCCTGACAAACCGGCATCTAACCCCTCCTGCTATGTTTAGAAAGAGTTGCCCTGTCCTATTCACTGGGGGGGGGGTATATTGAGTGACGGAAGAAGCTTGATGAGAAAGGGAGAGACTCTGCATCTGTTAAAATTCTATAGTCTGGAATTGAAGCATAATCAGAATAAAAAGTGTGACGTCCTGTGTTCCCAAAGTGCCATCAAACGTGGAGAAAACGGTCAAAGAAAAAGAATGGAAGAGGGTGATGATTTATTTTTATTAAATTGCAGGAGCCATTCCCTTCATTTCCTCACTGAAGGAAAGAGTCTAGTTTTTATTCATTCCCAAAGTATGTTTGAAAAGCAAAAGTAACAAAGGATCATAGAATCATAGAGTTGGAAGAGACCACAAGGGCCATCCAGTCCAAACCCCTGCCAAGCAGGAAACACCATCAAATCATTCCTGACAGATGGCTGTCAAGCCTCCGCTTAAAGACCTCCAAAGAAGGAGACTCCATCACACTCTTTGGCAGCAAATCCCACTGTCAAACAGCTCTTACTGTCAGGAAGTTCTTCCTAATGTTTAGGTGGAATCTTCTTTCTTGTAGCTTAAGTCCATTGCTCCGTGTCTGCTTCTCTGGAGCAGCAGAAAACAACCTTTCACCCTCTTCTATATGACATCCTTTTATATATTTGAACATGGCTATCATATCACCCCTTAACCTTCTCTTCTCCAGGCTAAACATACCCAGCTCCCTAAGCTATTCCTCATAAGGCATCGTTTCCAGGCCTTTGACCATTTTGGTTGCCCTCTTCTGGACACGTTCCAGCTTGTCTATATCCTTCTTGAACTGTGGTGCCCAGAACTGGACACAGTACTCCAGGTGAGGTCTGACCAGAGCAGAATACAGTGGTACTATTACTTCCCTTGATCTAGATGCTATACTCCTATTGATGCATCCCAGAATTGCATTGGCTTTTTTAGCTGCTGCATCACACTGTTGACTCATGTCAAGTTTGTGGTCTACCAAGACTCCTAGATCCTTTTCACATGTACTGCTCTCAAGCCAGGTGTCACTTATTTCCCCAGCATAAAAATTAGTTAAAACTCCTAATCATAGGCTTATAATAATCATATTTAATCTGACAATCCTCTAAGGAATAATATAAACAAATGATTGATTGCACACGATGTCATATTTGAGTCAATGAGGAGGGGGGCCATGAAGCAAGTGGCTACCCAGCAGGGGTGTCGATGGGGCACACGAGGAAGGGCTGAGAAGGTCCCCTGTCTGAAACCACTGTTAGGCAGGCTAGTAGAGAATACCAACCTCAATAGACCAATGCTCTGACCATTGCAGTGCCTTTGAACAGTGCTTTGTCCATACATTGCACAAATCTGAGCGTTGAAGACTTGGGTAGAAACTCCAACCTGAGTTTGAGTTCTTCATCGAGTGGGCGCTAGGACACCATGTGGAAACATTTTGGCAGGTTCAAGAAGGCAACCAATGGCCTGTTACATCATGTGATCTCTCCTCCCTCTCTTGGCAAAACATACGCAAGGAAGGGGAGAGATTGCATTGGCCATCCCACCATGCATCCTTCTTAAACTGTCCACTTTCAGGTGCTTTGCCAATTTTGAAGGAAGGCTTTGCACTCCGTCTCCTGGCAAAGCTCTTTCAAATGGTTAGATCTGAGAAAGGATAACACTGCATATTGCACTGAAGATTACCTTCTCAAAAGGGTCCGTTTGCTTTAACCTTTGACAGTTCAAAGCAGCTGATCCACAGTACAGCCCTCCTTTCCGGGGGAAGTGCTTGCAAATCTGATAGAGGAGATGCGAGAGACCATAAATTGTTAAAGAACTTGCAAGCTGATGTTTCAGAAAGGGGGTGCATCACATCAGTGATGGACCTTGGGCTCTCAAATTTCAGCGGTGCCCTGTGTGATGCCCAAATTTGGCACACATCCCCTCTTACCTTCCATTCTACATAATAGTTGTGGATTCCCTGCGGCACCCGCAAGGCTCTGAGCCCAGTGCAACCCAACTGGTCATGCTCCCTTAAATCTGCCTCTGATTGCATGATCCCCTCCTGCCAATCTGAAATTGGTTTATCTTCATCATCATCAAAATTTATTACCCACTCGTCACCAGTAGGACCCAGGGCAGGTTGCAATAATTCAATAATTAAAATTAAAAACAGTTAAAACAGATTAGAATGGGGTTTTTTTTTTGAAAACTGTCATTTTTGGTTGCTCCCAGTTTATTGCAGTGCTTGCGTGTTTTTATTTGAAAAAAAAACAATTATTGCATGGTAACCTTTTTGATTATTGTAAATTTATTGTGAACTTTTTTTAAAAAAAACTTGGATGCACAGTAAGTGGTGATGTGAACATACACCAAGTGCTTATAGCATAGTGGCATGAGTAATTTTTGACACTGTGGCTCCTGATACCAAACTGATATATGCAATTTTGATATTTTGCCGGTTGCTGAAAGCACTTTTGTTTCACCAGACATTTTTAGAGAAATCAGTGTTGGTCATTTGTTTTGCATTTTATGATCTTTTTATGGTGTTATTCCACAGCATCATAATATCATTCATATATATATCTGAAATCATATATATATTATCTGAAATAATAAATAAAAATGTGGCCCTTCTTTTGGCTAAACATAATTGGATGCCTTCATCTTTGCACAAGTAACAAAGGGGACTTTAGTTCAGTGGCTCACCAGCTTTATATATTTTATTCATTTTTTATTTTTATTTTTATCATCCTCAATTCACTCTGTGCTTTTTAGCCATCAAGACAGATGGCATGTGAACAATTTTGAGGTTATTTGTTCTTAAGCATGTCTTCTGGGTTTTATGTCATCCTGACAAGCAGCCAGGATCCCAGCTGCCGGAAACATTACAGCCCTGTTGCAAGGTTATAGTTCATTGACCGAAACAGTGCAGAAGATGTATGAGGGATCTGGTGACTGCTGCTGCTGAGAGCTCACTCCAGGATTCTGCAAGAGAGAGAGAGAGACACCGTGAGCTGAAATTGTATAAAATGGGGGTCAAATATGTACAGCTGTGGAGCTGCACCACGTCTATCAGGGAAGGCTATTGTCACAGTGGCCGGAGTGGACTACTTCAGAGTAACGACGCTACGCAGCTCTGCATTTTATTCTTTTATTGGTGCTGCGTATTTACAGTGCTCAAGTCATTGCTATTTACACGGAGCGATGTTGTCAGTCGGTTTCAGAACCTCCTAATGGCTTTTGGCGCGTCTTTCTCCAACACAAAAGCTTTGGCAGACCCATCCTCTTGCCCCTCCTCTTCCTGCGTAATTCTGGAGTTGGGGGGATGGGTCTTCCCCCCTTACTTGCCCCTTCCTGTCCCACCTGGGACCCTGGCTCCTCTACCTTGCCTGAGCCTCGGACACGACTTCCTGCTTCCCCACTGGAATCGGAACTCTCCCTGCTTTCCCCTTTGCTCGGGGACGGGCTTGAACTCAGGAGGGGAGGGACTTCGCGATATCCCCTGTCCCTCACATCCACCCCCCTCCCAAGCTCTCCTTCACCCCTCCCCAGGCCCCCCCCATGTGTCGGTGACGACTGGAAGCCTAAAAACTCGGTGCTCTCCGAGCCCGTTGGTGTGAACACCTCCCCCCAGTCCTGCGAGCCCCCCCCTTCCGCCTGGGAGGACGGGAATCCCAAAAAGTCCGTGGCGTCAGAGCTGGTGGGGGTAAAAATGTTTTGCCAATCTGCTCCTTCCTCTGACTGGGTGGATCTTGGCGACACCCATACCTCATCCTCTGGTTCCTCAAACTCCGCTTCCCAGCGCCATGGTGAGCTGTTCTCCCGTGCCTCCTCCTCCTCCCCCTCCCTTTCCATGTGCCAGGGCTTGGGTCTGTGGGGAAAGAGGGCGTGAAATTCTTCCACCAAGAATTCCTCCTGTATCTGAGTGGCGGGAACCCATTCATTCTGGGACGGTGGAGCATCCTCCCATGCCATGAGGTACTCCAGGCCCCCCACCCCCCACCTTGAATCCAGGATGGCCGTGGCCTCATTGAGTTGCTCCCTGCTTTCCCTCTCCCCCCCTCCCTCGGGGGTTTGTTCGCTGTCTCTGAGCCTGCTGCTTTCCCTGTACGGCGACAGCAGCGATCTATGAAACACTGGATGCACCCTCATGTCCTCTGGCAGTGCCAGCCTGTATGCCACCGGGTTGACCTGTTGCGTGACCGTGAAGGGGCCCAGCCATTTGGGTGCCAGCTTTTTGCACCTCCCTCTGGTGGGAAGGCCCTCCGAGGACAACCACACCTTGTCCCCCACCCTGATGACCGCCCCTTGTCGCCTGTGGCGATCTGCCCCCTTTTTGTACGCTTCCTTGGCCCTCTCCAAGTGTTCTCTGAGCTGCTGGTGCACCGTCTCCAGTTCCTCTGCCCAATCCTCAGCCTGTGGGCCCTCCTCCTCCTCCTCCCTCTCCCTCTCTGGGAAAGATCTGAGGTCGCGCCCGTAATTGGCCTTAAAGGGCGACACCCCTGTGGAGACGTGCACTGCATTGTTGTAGGCAAATTCTGCTAGTGGCAAGCGATCCACCCAGTCCGTTTGCCGCTGGCTGACGTAGCATCTCAGGTACTGCTGCAGAATGGCGTTGACCCTCTCCGCTTGTCCGTTGGTCTGCGGGTGTCTAGCCGTCGACAAGCTGACCTCCACCTGCAGGAGGTTCATGAGCCGCCGCCAGAACCTGGAAACAAATTGGCGGCCACGATCCGAAATAACCCTTAAAGGTAATCCATGCAGTCTGAAAATGTGATCAACAAACAGTTTGGCTGTCTCTTCTGCCGAGACTGCCCTGGCACACGGTATAAAGTGACACATTTTGGACATGAGGTCCACCACCACCAACACTGCAGTCTTACCCCTGGACGAAGGCAGATCTGTGATGAAGTCCATGGACACCACTTCCCACGGCCTGTGTGGTGTGGCTAAGGGCTCCAGCAACCCTGGTGGCGCTGCTCTGACCACCTTCGCCCGCTGGCAGGTGGTACAGCCCCTTACATAGTCTCGAACATCTTCCCTCACCCCTGGCCACCAGAAGTGTCTCATGACTAGGTGAGTGGTCTTGTCCCTTCCAAAATGCCCCGCTGTAGGGTTGTCGTGCATCTGCTTGAGGACCGTACGTCGAAGCTGGGTGGTGGGTAGGTACAGCGCACCCTTGTAGAAAAGCAGCCCTCTGCGTTCTGCAAAGTCTTTTGCCTGCTCCCTCCCCCCTCTCAGTTCTCTGAAGATGCGGTTGGCAAATTCATCCGCTGCCGTCAGTGCTGTGAGTTCTGCCTCGCTCACCACTGCTGCTCCGCAGGACCATGCCGACGGGGGGAAAATGTGCCTTGGGGCTGGTGGCGCCTCCTCCTCCATGTACTCTGGCTTGCGGGAGAGGGCATCCGCCCTGACATTCTGCTCTCCTGGGATGTAGTGTATGGAGAAGTTGAAGTTCGAGAAGAACTCCGCCCACCGTATCTGCCGCTGGTTGAGCACCCTGGCAGTTCTCCAGAACTCCAGGTTCTTGTGGTCTGTGCACACCTGGATGGGGTGCTTGGCGCCCACCAGGAAGTGTCTCCAGTGCTGGAACGCCGCGTGGATCGCAAGAAGTTCCCGATCAAAAACTGTGTAGTTTCGCTCGGGCTGGGTCAACTTCCTGGAGAAGAAGGCACAGGGTCTCCACTCTCTGTTGGCGTCCAGTTGCAACAAAATGGCGCCCACAGCCTTATCAGAAGCATCTGTTTCAATGCGTAGGGGCGCGTCCTGAACCACGTGGAACAGGTTCTGGTCTGAGGCGAACACCCTCTTGAGGCTTTCGAACGCTGCTTGCGCCTCTGGTGTCCACCTGAACTTCTGCTTGCCTCTCAGGCAGTCAGTGATGGGAGCCGTAACTCGGGAGAAGTTCTTGATGAACTTCCTGTAGAAGTTGGCAAAGCCTAGTAGGCGTTGGGCATCTTTGCGCGTCCTGGGGCTGTGCCAGTCCAGGATGGTCTGCACCTTGTCCTTGTCCATTGCCAGCCCCTTGTCTGACAGCTTGTAGCCCAGGAAGTCCACCTCCTTGGTGTGAAACTTGCACTTCTCCAGCTTCACATACAGGTGGTTCTCCTTCAGGCGCTGTAACACCTCCCTGACGTCCTTCACGTGCTGCACTGGGTCGTTGGAGTAAATAAGGATGTCATCCAGAAAGACCAAGCATTTCCTGAAGAGTAGGGACCCCAGGACGTGGTGCATGAAGGCCTGGAAGCATGCTGAGCCCCCTTGCAACCCGAAGGGCATCACCAGATATTCAAAAGAGCCCAGAGGCGTGAACATCGTGGTTTTCCACTCATCGCCTTCCCGGATCCTGATCAAGTTGTACGCCCCCCTCAGGTCTAGCTTGGTGAAAATCTTGCCTCTGCGTGCCGCTGTCAGGAGATCATCCACTCTGGGCATGGGGAAAGCCACTGGCTCTGTCACCGAATTCAGCCGTCTAAAATCCACCACAAGACGGCGCTGTTGCGTGTCTTTCTTGTCCACCCAGAAGACCGGGCTGCCCCCTGCTGCCTTGCTTTCTCTGATGAACCCCCGCTTGAGGTTCTTGTCGATAAAAGCGCGCAGATCCTCCAGTTCCTGGTCTGACATGGCGTACAGCTTGGCTGGGGGTATAGTTGCCCCAGGCACCAGGTTGATCTGGCAGTCAAAAGGCCTGTGTGGGGGCAGGTGGTCGGACTCCGCTTCACTGAAGACCTCCTGCAGGTCCCAGTATGGTTTGGGTATCGCCTCACCCCCTTTGACGTGCATGGTGGCCACCGTGGCTATCGGAGGCCCCTCCCCTGGTTGGTGCTGCATGCAATGTTCCAGGCAAAAGTCCGATCCAAAAGTGATGCATCTCTGATGCCAACTTATGGAGGGGTCGTGGCGCGCCAGCCAGCTCATGCCCAAAACGATTGGGGGGTCTGAGATGGTGGTGACGTTGAATGCCAGTGTCTCTGAGTGCCTTCCAACCGTCATTCTCATGGGGGGGGTTTGATGAGTGATGGCCCCTCCCAGCAGCTCTCTGCCGTCAATGGTTGCCACGTGCAGAGGAAAATCCAGCTGCAGAAGCTGGATCTGGTGCTCTTCTGCAAAGTTTCTCGAGAAGAAGTTGGCTGAGGCACCACTGTCAATTAGGGCGAGGACCGTCAATGGATAGCCATTTGGGAGCGTGAGCGTCACTTCTAGAACCACTCCTGCTCTGGGAGGGGTGGGCTGGCTCTGCTCCTCTCTGTGCGGGTGGGTGGGCTGGGGCTGTTGTCTGCTGACTGTGCCTGGCTGCCGCCCCTTGTCTCCTGCAGCCAGGCTTTCCCGTTTCCCTGCTGTGGTGCTGCGTCAGTGGGGGAGGGCACAACCGTTCCCGCCTTTCCTTGCCACTCCCTGCGATGTGGGCAGTCTCTGACGAGATGCTGGGGGGAGTTGCAGAGAAAGCAATTCCCACCCCTTCCCTCCTTGCGTCTTGGCGCCGCTGGGGTTTGAAAAGCCCGCGCGCGCGCGCTATCAATCTGCATGGGTTCCTGGTCCTGACTGGCCCCAGGCGTGGCTTGAAAGGGTTGTTGAGGGAGTGGCTTCTCCTGCGACCGTGGGAACCAAGCCCGCTTTGCGCGCGTTGCTTGCTTGTCGCTCCATCTGGATTCCTGCCTCACCCCCACCGCCAGAGCCGCTTTGCTCAGTTGATCCATATTACTGGGCTTTGGACCTCTCGAGAGCTCATCCTTCACCTCCTCATGCAACCCCAAGTAAAACGCCGCTTGCATTGGGGCAGACTCCAGATCCCACCCCAATCTGTGCACCAGCATGGTGAATTTCGCCCAATACGCGCGAACTGTCATATTTCCTTGGCGTAAATTATGAAGTTCCTCCTTAGTCTGGTCCATATGACTATCGGACGAATACATCGTTTTCAAACCTTCTAGAAATAGTTTGACATTCTTCATGCAAGGATTCCTTGTTGCAATTAACGGTCTTAGCCACTCCCTGGCCGCCCCTGTAAGGTGCTCCACAATAAACGCTACTCTGTGCTCATCATCAGGGAACTCATCGTGGTGCAGCTCAAGAGCATACACAATCTCAGTCTCAAAGCCCTGAAACTCCTTCGGGTCTCCATTGAACTTGCTTACTAGGGTCCCGGCTCTCCTTCCTGGCAGCACTTGGACTTGGGGTGCCCCTCCCGCCTTGTTTTTCTCTGCATCCAGCTTGTTTTGGAGGTCTACCGCCACCGCCCTTAAATGCTGCTCTTTTTCCTGGAGCTCTCTCACCTGTTCCGCAAGTTGTAGCCGGTCGTCCTGGACCTTCTTAGTCTCCTCTTTAGCTGCCTTCAATTCTCCCTGCGCCTGCAGCGACAGCTGTTGCAGTTCTAGCTGGGCTTGCTCAGCGATCTGCCGCCACTTCTCCGCCTCTGACACGCTCATCCCGGCAACTCCAAAGTAGCCCAAAAATGATTAGGAGGTTGCTGTCACAGTGGCCGGAGTGGACTACTTCAGAGTAACGACGCTACGCAGCTCTGCATTTTATTCTTTTATTGGTGCTGCGTATTTACAGTGCTCAAGTCATTGCTATTTACACGGAGCGATGTTGTCAGTCGGTTTCAGAACCTCCTAATGGCTTTTGGCGCGTCTTTCTCCAACACAAAAGCTTTGGCAGACCCATCCTCTTGCCCCTCCTCTTCCTGCGTAATTCTGGAGTTGGGGGGATGGGTCTTCCCCCCTTACTTGCCCCTTCCTGTCCCACCTGGGACCCTGGCTCCTCTACCTTGCCTGAGCCTCGGACACGACTTCCTGCTTCCCCACTGGAATCGGAACTCTCCCTGCTTTCCCCTTTGCTCGGGGACGGGCTTGAACTCAGGAGGGGAGGGACTTCGCGATATCCCCTGTCCCTCACAGCTATGTTTTTCTGTTGTGTGCTATTCATTACAGAATGGTGGCTCAGATACATTTTATTAAAGATAGATTGGCGTTATTTAATTCAGAAGGCATAACTATTCCCTGGAGACCAGGGGTGCATGCACACGGGGAGGGGGGATATTTCTCAGCTGCCTGCTTCAGTGTGTTACATTGCTGCCAAGTCTCCCGTATTCCCCGGGAAACCCCCGTTTTTCCAGCCATTTCCCGCTGGCAGCATGGATTAAAAAAACAACAACCCATAAATCCCCCGGATTCGTACCGGCCCAGGTAGGCTCCTTCTGTGCATGTCTGGAGTCTCTGGACATGCACAGAAGCGATTTCTGGCACTGCAGCCATTTTGGAAATGGGCAGAGCATGCGTAGAAGTGACTTCCGGTACCGCTCTGCCGAGTTCCAAAATGGCCGCAGCGTGACTTCCGGCTTCCGGTGCCACGCCACTGCCGATCCCAGATTTTTCAGTCTGGGAGTTGGCACCTATGGTGTGTTAGCTACTTACTCCTGGCTCCCTGCTAGCACTTGTCTATGGCTCAGATTTGACGTATAGGCAGGCCTATTTTGAAGGCCTGGCAGGTCAGTTTCAATGCTGGGCTACAGCAAAGACATTTTGCTGCCTGAGGCAGAGCAGAAAACGGTCCACACACTTACACCTCAAGGTACATAGGGTTGTACCCAAAGTTAGTTCTGTTCAGAGCAGACCCATAGAAACTGTTCAGCATGACTAACTTAGGTCCATTGATTTCAGTGGGTCTAATTTAAGTAGAACGTAGTTGGATTCCCTGTATAGTATCTATATCCTAAAAGCAGAGGTTGGATGACCATCTGTCATGGATGCTTTAGTTGAGATTCCTGCATTACAGGGGGCTGGACCAAGTGACCCTTGGGTCCCTTTCAGCTCTACAATCCTATAAGGGACATGGGTGGAGCTGTGGTCTAAACCACTGAGCCTCTTGGGCTTGCCAATCAGAAGGTTGGTGGTTCGAATCCCCATGACGGGGTGAGCTCCTGTTGCTTTGTCCCAGTCAACCTAGCAGTTCAAAAGCACGTCAATGCAAGTAGATAAGTATGTACCGCTGTGGCAGGAAGGTAAACAGTGTTTCCGTGCACTCTGGTTTTTGTCACGGTGTCCCATTGCACCAAAAGCAGTTTAGTCATGCTAGTCACATGACCCAGAAAGCTGTCTGTGGACAAACACTGGCTCCCTTGGCCTGAAAGCAAGATGAGCTGTGCAACCCCATAGTCGCCTTTGACTGGACTTAACCATCCAGGGGTCCTTTACCTTTACCTTTTCACAATCCTATTGTTCCCTCCCTGGTAGAAAAAATACAACAACAACGACAACAACAACAACAACAACAACAACAGTTTAACTAGCAATTATCTGTAACAGGACTGAAAGTGATTCCCTACTTGTTTGGCCTGTTGTTTACAGTGAAAAGGGGGAGGCATTTTGGGGGTTGGGCTGGCATAAAGCTGTTATATATTTTCTTATGAGAGATACTAGGCTGTTATGACTTAGGCCCCAAATATCTGAAACACTATCTCCATCCTTACTCATCCTATTGTGTGTTAAGTTGGCCAAAAGGTTGTGGTGGTGGTCTATTACTTGCTCTCCACCAACAGATCCCAGGGTAGCTTATAAGAATATAAAATTGAAAATTAAAAACTGTTAAAACAAATTGCAGTCATGGTGGGTCCACGTCTCAGGTGTCAAAAGTCAGGGGAAAGAGGTGTGTCTGCAGCATCCGCCAAAAGCTATAAAGTGAAACTGTGTAGTTCCACAACCCTCAGAAGTGCAGAGAATGGTGGCCCATAAGAGGGCTTTCTCTGGCAGCCCCAAATTGTGAAAGTCCCTCCTCCACAGAAGAGCATCTAGCATCATCACAAGATGGCTAAAAGGACACATGTAAACACATATTAGGCCCCTCCCTATTCCTCTGCAAATTTTAATACTGTACTTTCATATTCTTGAAATCTGCCCTGGGACCTTATGTGAAGGGCGGGTGAGATGTAGTAGTAGTAGTAGTAGTAGTAGTTATTATTATTATTACAGTGGTACCTCGGTTTAAGTACACAATTGGTTCCGGAAGTCTGTATTTAACCTGGAGCGTACTTAACCTGAAGCGAACTTTCCCATTGAAAGTAATGGAAAGTGGATTAATCCGTTCCAGACGGGTCCGCGGAGTACTCAACCTAAAGCGTACTTAACCCGAAGTATGAGTGTAATTGGTTCTGGAAGTCCGTACTTAACCTGAACCGTACGTAACCTGAAGCGAACTTTCCCATTGAAAGTAATGGAAAGTGGATTAATCCGTTCCAGACGGGTCTGCAGAGTACTTAAACTGAAAGTACTCAAACCGAAGTGGTGTACTTAACCGAGGTATGACTGTATTATTATTATTATTATTATTATTATTATTATTATTATTATTGACAACATTGGCATCTTCCTCCTTTTCCTTGTAGCAAAAAAACTGCTGGCACTCTCAGAAAAATCTGGGTTCATTTGCCCCCCACAATGCCTCTTTAAAAGGATGCTACGTCATAGGGGTATTGTTTGGTGGTAGAAAATATATTATACCCAGAAGAAAATACAGTGGTACCTTGGTTTATGAACACAATTGGTTCCGGAAGTCTGTTCATAAACTGAAGCGAACTTTCCCATTGAAAGTAATGGAAAGTGGATTAATCCGTTCCAGATGGGTCCGCAGAGTACTCAACCTGAAGCGTACTTAACCCGAAGCATGGGCGTTCATAAACTGAAACGAACATTCCCATTGTAAGTAATGGAGAGTGAATTAATCCGTTCCAGATGGGTCTGCGGTGTTCGTAGACCGAAAATTCATAAACCGAGGTGTTAATAAACCGAGGTTCCACTGTATATCATATTCAGAACTCAAAATGCAATTCACCCCCTCAAAACTTTTAATATGTTTTAGCAGCCCACTGAAGGTTGGTGCTGTTTTCTCTTTCCCTTTCCTTCCCATAGCGCTCCCCCCCCCATCCCACCTGCAAAAGGTATTAGAAAAATGATCAAGAAATTGGTGGTCTTTCAGGATACTCAAAATCAGATGCCTGAGATGGGACATCACTCTAGCTAATTGTAGAGTCAGTACTGTGATACAGTCCCAAACATAATCAGAATTAAATTTTCACACTTTTCAAACACATTTCTTTTCTCAACAGGAACAAGAATTGCCACACAAGACCATCATCTGTCCCAGAATTCTTGTTCCAACATAGGCCATCCAGCTGCCTTGAGGAAGGTCAAAAAGATTGTAGCCATTCCCTGTTCCTTGCTCTGAAAAGCCATCAACTGAAAGTAGATAGCATCTGTTCCTAGCTACTGCAACACTATACGTTTTGGCATTCATTGAAAGCAAACAGCCTGATCTACCACCCAATTGAGTTTCAAGAGCACTAAATCAGTTTAAATCCATTGACTTAACAAGGTTGTGGACTAGGCTGCTGATCTTTAGTTTACTAGTGTCTGTTTTTCATCCATATTGTTAATGCCAATTAAAATTGAAAGTGCATTTCTCAAAAAACAACTGGGCATTAAATCACTAAGATAAATACAAGGAACCAACTATAAGGCAAATCAACCTTGTGCTTAAAGGGATTCAGAATTGGACCACCACAATCAGATGAGACTCAGATATTTGGCAGGACTTCCTGTACAGAAACTGAACCCAGAAAACCTCTCAAATTGCTCCCAAAATAGAGGCAATTGGTGTTGCGACAATATGATAAACCCACATACACCCCAATGAATAGCAGTACGCATAGCATAATATTTATTAGGATCAGCGTGGCTGAAATCCTGTGCCTATTTTATTGGGAGTAAACCCAATGAATTTACTGTTGGTTGTAAGGTCTTGAACTTTTTTTTTTAAAAAAATGGAACGAAATGTGTTCACACTGGTGCAGTCATATAGTGGCAATGTTGGCAGTGTTCCTACATCTCATCATGACAACTCCCATAATCAAGTCCACAAAGGGAGTCCAAAAATGCAGGCCCCATTTTATTTTATTACACATCAACATACACCCACAATAAAGACCAGCAGGTCTAATTACCGGTAGGATCAAAATGACTGCAATACTATTCCTATGCAATACTGTGCATTTACAAATATCAATTTTATTGTTGTACAAAGTGTCACATATATGTTATGCTCCTTGGAACTGTTCTTCCAAAGGGATTTTTACAAGAGCTGATCTTTGACCGTAATAAAGTATTCTAACCGACTGCAATACTGTGCATATTGCCCTATGAGGAAGCACTATTGAATAAACTCCACTTGAAACATTGTTTTTAAGCTGAGCTTCACCTTGAGCTTTAACAGCCACAACAACGTCCTACTGCTACCACGAAGGAGGAACCGCATCAAAGTAAAGAAATGTCCAGCCTCTGCTTGATTATTGCTGTCATTCTTTGACTTCCTCTATGCAGTTCTATCACACACAAAAAACTTTAAAGTCTCATTATCACCTCATTTACTTGCCGGAGCAAGGGAGATCCATCTGTCACCTTGCTGCTTCAGCAGATAATGACATCGGTCTTGTTCTCAGGGGGCGGGGAGGCTCTGGAGCTATCATTCCCCGTCTTCTATACCACTGCAAGTTTCCAAAGAACACTGCAACACTCTTCTCCCCCTATCGGGCACTGGAAATTTTTTCTACTTTGGTCCTATCGGGAAAGATGGGAGGTAGAAGCCGTGGAAGCAAGAAAGCATAGGAGCAAATGGAGAAGGGCAGACTCTATAGCTGAATCAGAGGTGGAACATAAGAAGATAAGAAGAGCCTGCTGGATAAAGCCAGTGGCCCATCAAGTCTTCTTCACACAAACACTAACCGGATGCCGATGTCAAGCAGGAACTGAGCATAGCAGCACTTTCCTCTCCTGCAGTTTCCAGCGACTGATATGCAGAAGCATATTTCTTCCAAGAGTGGATGGAGGTAGGACATATCCATCAGTTTTAGTAGCCTTATCCTGCATGAATTTGTCCAAACTTCTTTTAAAGTCATGCAAGTTGGTGGCCATCACTGCCTCTTGTGGGAGCAGATTTCATGAGCCGGTTTGCACATTTGTCTTGTTAGCCGCGAAGCTGTTATGAACCTTCTGTGGATTCTTAAGAAACCCACTTCTGACTTTCCCCTTAATGTCCAAGATGTTGAGAAGCATCGCTAGCTCTTTGGCATCCTAAAACGGTACACCACACAACCATACTTTAATAATTCCGATTCCAGCCATTGAAAAATTATCTTTTATGGGAACAATAAAACTTGTTTAAGCACAAGAATGTAAGTCAGTAAAACTCAATGAACTCTGAATGCTTTTAATGAACCCCTTGAAAATCTATCTCTGGGCTATAAACTTCCTCTTTAGTTACATTTTCGTTCCTACCTTTCTATAGATAGAACCATGACCCTCGCAGGAAGCCTTTGAAGTGGGCAGCAGAAAAGAACTGAGATGAAGACTTCTGAATGTTAAACCTGTGTTTCAGCAGAAATGCTAAAGTTGGCTGTTTAAATCTCCTGCTTGAAAGGGACGCAAATGAGTTTAGATTAGTATACTTATATATCGCTTCACACATCCCAGCCACCCCGAACCGATTTACAATAATAAAATTGCCAAATAAATTCAACAGAAGGAAACAGATACAAGACTCTAAAATCCAAAGAGGAAAAATATTCCCCAAAACAACACAAGATATCCAACCCATCCACACAAGATGAACACCAATAATAGATGACTTCTATGTGACTCAAAAGACACAGGACCAAACTACATCTTTGCATTAATATGCACGTTCTTCTTTTTCTTCTTCTTCAATAAATATAAAATATGCAAAATATATGGGCAAATGTATTTCAATAATATACCCAGCTTATTTATATTGGGTTCTCTTAGTGTGGATTTTGTGCATCCAAACCTTCTTTGCCCTTCCAGGCTGGTATGCTCCATAGGCCATTCACATATTAGCAAGTCACACTTGAACAATAATGGTATAGCAACAACAATATCTAGTTTTCTTTAGAAACAACAACAACACACCAGTTCTCACGATCTATTGCCATTTACACTGTCTCCTTTCCCCCCACACAGGGGTACTAGCAATATAATATGGAGTGCACTTGTGCCACTCTCAGGAGCAGCCAGAAATTGCTTCAAATCTGAATCTCACACCTAGCCAGAGCATCTCTGGAGTTCAGGCATGTGGATCCTCAAATACAACTCCTGGAGGTTGTCAAAAATATGATGGTTAACCCCAACACTGACCCTACAGAATGAATTCCAGCAATAAACATCCTAAGCCAACTCAAACCTAATTATCAACCTAACTCAGTTAGCCTAACTCGAATTTTTCAGATCCCAGGCACAGGACTGCAGATTTTTAACATGAATTGCAAGCATTTACTGCAAACTGACTGATTTGGTTGCTCCACTTCTTTTCTTTTCTGTCTAATTTAATGGCTTCTATTTCCCAGAAGTGCTTAATGAATTATGAAGGTGTTTCTCTTGAGTACAATAAACAACATCTTTTACTAAGGGGGACCTTATGTTCAATGCGCACCCAAGGCATCAATTAAACCTCTGTGTTTTCCCAACTGCAAATGACTGCTGGAAATGGAGGTGGGGGAGATGGCAATGAGGGTGGAAGCATTGGACGTTCTCTGCCGCCGCCCATCTTTTGTGAGCGTAGATTTACACAGTGCCATAGGGTTGTGGGTTCCTTTCATGCAGCACAGCCTTCGGTTTAAAGATGGACATGCTGTTCCCACTGTGCCGACAAAGGCTTTTGTGCTGCTTTTTTTAATTTGTCACAATGCGATCTTTGTTTGCGAAAGCATCGGATCTCCAGACTTCAAAGCGTGTTAACCTATTTCATGCTTGTGATTACATTTGCAATTCATACCGTGTGGATTATGGAGAAGACTGCAGCTGCCGGCGCACCATACATTTAAAGCACATCACATCCCTCAAAGGATCCTGGGTAATGTTGTTTACCCCTTCACAGAGTTGCAATCCCTAGAACCTTTAGCAAACTACATTCCCCAGGATTCTTTGGGAGGAAGTCGTGTACTTTAAATATACATGTAGTGTGTATACAACCTACATTTTAATCCCTGGGTGGGGGTAGTGTTTGGAGGGAGAGAAAAAGAACTTTAAAACAACAATGTTTACCTTGCTTGTCTAACAACCAGGGTTGCACCTTCCATTAGGCAAACTGAAGAAACTGCCCAGAACAGGCTCACCCATGTGACAGAGTGAAGCACGTGCCTCAGGTGGCAGAAGTGCAAGATGTGGCACTCCAATCATCCCACCACTTCCACTGTCAAGAATGGAATGTATGATCTTCACTCTGGTAGAGATGCTGAGCAAGCAGTAAAGCTTTGAGGGGTTCTCCAGCTCCTGCTGAGCTCAGCAAGAGCAGGGGTGCAGTGCAGTGGAAGTGGGAGGGTGGGAGCAGGGGGCCCCCAATTCCTATTTCACCTCAGGTGGTGAAATGGGCCAAGTCAGCCCTGAAACTGTCTCATTTGGCAGATGTGTGTTTAGGGGTGTCAAATTGGCATCCCTGGTCATTCTGCTTCTCTGTGCTACCTCCTGCTTGCCACATAGCACTCTCCACACCCTCATGACATATTTTGGAAGGACTAGAGATATAGGGTATCTGTCCCTCAGAGCAAGGCTCTCTGAAAAATGCTTAGCCCTAGGGATCAAGCATTGCCACCAACCAATAAATCCTGCAAACTGCCTATATATGTGCAGGGTCCTAGATCACATGTATACAGTCAAAACAAGTACAGTGGTACCTCTACTTACGAATTTAATGCGTTTCGAACGCACATTTGTAAGTCGAAAAAAATTGTAAGTCGAATCCCATAGGAATGCATTGGGAGAAAAAAATTGTAAGTAGAAGCAACCCTATCTAAAAATTCGTAAGTAGAAAAAATCCTATCTAAACCACATCCAAGATGGCGGACGGAGCTCCATTCGTAAGTAGAGTTATTCATAAGTAGAGGTACCACTGTATAGATCACATGCACATACTGTAAGTTGGAGGTTGTGTATGGGGTCTACTACCATGATCCCCCTCCCCTTTCCACACACTCAGTATACTATAGCAGCATACTCTGGCAAATTCACAAAGCTATAGAAATCCTAAATGGCATAAAACCCAGTTGGCTTCTCTTAGGAATTTAGTGACAGGTTTATCCACTGCCGAGTTCTCCAAGTATTCCAATTCCACAGCAGTTCTGTCTGGGTACAGAAGCCTCTAACATCACTCCAGGTCTATCTATAGGGCTTAGTGTATTGAGACATATTAATGGCATGGGGATATTTCTCGCCGAGAGGAAACATTGATTAAGTCTCTGCATTGCTCCCACAGAGCCATTCAGGAGGTGGGAAAATAAGATCTCAGTTGGTACTGATCTGGTGGCAGGAAATACAGAAACTCTTACTATTCCCACATGCATGTGTTGCACTGAAAGCCATGCAGAACCACAGGACAATACGTTGCATGCCTCTCACCATCTTGAATGTGTTGCACCTGTCTGAGGGGAAAATCTGCAGCCTGCCTTTTAGGGATCAGGTCCTCCTATCCTTTGCCTCTATTATCCTTGGTTACCCCACTGAAGTGTCATGGCCAGAAAGTGGGAGAGTTTGGACATTCTGTGCAGATTTTGCAGAGGCCTGTAGGTTCAGACATGCTGACGACATCATCAATGCATACTCATTCCAAGGACCAGGGAGAATGAGGCAGCTGCCTCAGGACAGCAGGCTCGGGGTGTCATTCAACAGTAGCAAATTGTTAGCTATTTATTGCTTTTGTATTTCACCGGCAGGAGGTCAGGAAGTGCTTGGGGGATTTTCTACCTCATATGCTTTAGCCCTGTTGACATCCTGCTGCAAAATCCTTCCTTGACCTCCAGGTGTCATGATGGAACCCAACAAACCACCCTAAAGTTTAACCAGCACCAGTGACTACACCCTTTGGATGTCATTTCAGCAGAAAATTGCTTCCCAAATTTGAGTGGCCTGAGACAGTTCCTCAGGAACCCATGGATCTGTTCTGCCCATTTCTAGTTTGCAATAAAAAAGAGGAAAGTGTTTTCTTTTCACTGTAGCACCCTGTGTATCATTTCCTGGAAAAAGTGGCGGTCAGGGAGGATCTCTAAAAGCCAGTATACCTGAAGGAGTATCTCCATCCCCATCGTTCAGCCCGGACACTGAGGTCCAGTGCCAAGGGCCTTCTGGCGGTTCCCTCACTGCGAGAAGTGAGGTTACAAGAACCAGGCAGAGGGCCTTCTCGGTAGTGGCGCCCACCCTGTGGAACGCCCTCCTACCAGATGTCAAACAAATAAACAACCACCTGACTTTTAGAAGACATCTGAAAGCAGCCCTGTTTAGGGAAGCTTTTAATGTTTGATCTTTTATTGTGTTTTTAATGTTCTGTTGGGAGCTGCCTAGAGTGGCTGGGGAAACCCAGCCAGATGGGTGGGGTATAAATTTATTATCATCATCATCATCATCATCATCTACGTTTTCTCTAGTCTCTACAGCCACAGCAGGTGCTGTAACCTTCCAACAGTTTTTCACTCCCAAAAGCACACTCCTTCATTGTCTCCCGAGACAGATGGATGCAAACCAACTCTTCCAAATGCATTTCTGTATCTTTCTTCTCCCCCCCACCTCTTTTTAAAAAATTCTTATTGCTGCAGAATCAGCCTTTGCCAACATGGTGCACTCCAGATGTTTTGAACTTCAACTATCAACCAAGAACATCTGGATGCTACTGGGTTGACACTAGATAGTTTTGTCTGACGTGGCAATATTAAATAGAAAAATGGCACAGTGCTTGCTTACATCTGACTCCAGAAGCCAAAGAGTCTGATGGGTATATTAGTGTAATGTTATCTTTCTTCCTCTGACAAGATTATAACATGAACAGCAACGAGAGCTTCTATTCCCTTTGGGGAAGAACTCTCAGCTGACAAGAACTCTAAAGGAGAAAGGCTGCCTTGTACCAAATCCATTGAGATCTAGAGATAAGACTCACTTACATGTCGCCAACGCTTGTACCGCAGGATGTAATATTAAAGGTTATGTTTCGCTCTGCTCAAGCAGAATTTCTTAACTTAGGAGAACATGAGCAGAGGCTGCCTGTTGAGATTTGACATGACAACCACGCTCATCTTATTGAGGTACAGCTTAGACTACAGATGTCCATTTATAGCGGGGAAATCTTTCAGATGCTTTGAAACGCTCTGAGTATGTATTTCTCTAGGGAATCGCTTTCTCTCTCTCCTCTCAGGACAAAAGGCTTCAGACCTCTCTTCAAGTCAAAAGGCATTCGCCGCCAATGATATCCCTCCCCCCTCCCTTCCCTATCCTCCATTCACACTTCAGGAACGATGGCTCAGGGTGAGCTCATCAGATCAATAGTTACAATTCTGTCTTTTCTCTGAAGACAGTAGGACTAAAAGCAAATCCCTGACTAATTGCTTCCTGTTTATAATAAGGTCTGTGCATTTCTCAGGATGCCAGAATGGACATTTTAAAAAGGTGGGGGACAAATTGCTTCAGCTCCAGCATCCAATGCACGCTCACATTTCCTTGCTGAATATTCCCCCCACTGTTTTGAATATAAGCAAAAGTGCATGTGTGAAAGAGATGGGGGGGGGGAGTATGTGTCTATTTGTAACCTGATTATTCCTTTTATATCTACAGAAACCAGCAGATGTTGTTTCCGCTTTAAAATGTCTACTCTTTTGCTAGAAAGAGCACTAGACCAGGCATCCTGTGGCCCTCCAGATGTTTTGGCCTACAACTGCCATGATCCCTAGCTAACAGGACCAGTGGTCAGGGATGATGGGAACTGTAGTCCAAAACATCTGGAGTCATCAGCCAGCATCAGTCTGAGTATATGAGGACCACCATTCTTGGACAGTGTGACCACAGTGATCCATGCACTGATAACCACAAGACTCACTTATTGCAATGCATTCTGTGTGGAGCTATTCTTAGGCCAGCTCTGGGGGCTCCAACTGCAGCAAAATGCTGCAGACAGACTGTTGATATGGACCGACTATTGCCAGCACATCATCATCATCATTATTGTTATTATTGTTATTATTGAATAAAGGTAAAGGACCCCTGACAGTTAAGTCTAGCCGCAGATGACTCTGGGGTTGCAGCACTCATCTCGCTTTACAGGCCGAGGGAGCCAGCGTTTGTCCGCAGACAATTTTTCAGGGTCATGTGGCTAACATGACTAAGCCGCTTCTGGCGCAACGGAACACTGAAACCAGAGCAGTGCATGGAAACGGCGTTTACCTTCCCGCCAGAGCAGTACCTATTAATCTACTTTCACTTTTTGGCGTGCTTTCGAACTGCTATGTTGGCAGGAGCTGAGAGCGAGCAATGGGAGCTCACACTGTTGCGAATAGGACACCCATATTTTCATCAGAGAAATGTTGGAGGGTATGCTACTGAATTTCCAGCACTATTTTTATTATCATTCCAGCAGTCATTTAAACTGAAGTCTGATTTTATATTTTTAACGGATTTTTTTATTCTTTGCATTGCATATTTGGAAACTGCTTGCAGCCTATCATATTTTAATCCACTAAGTAACATAAATTGTTTAAATAAATGGGTGACGTTGCCTTGTCTGAGCATCTAAGCACCTGTGGGAGGGCTCTGAAGAGCTGTGACAAAATGAGACCATGTTGGTGTGTTGTGTGGTCTCTATTTATATACTTTACACATAAAAAGAATTCTCAATTCAGATAGGTAGCTGTGTTGGTCTGAAGCTATCTGAAGAAGTGTGCATGCACACACAAGTTCATACCAAGAACAAACTTAGTTGGTCTCTAAGGTGCTACTGGACAATTTTTTTATTTTTATTTTTTTTACATAAAAAGAGTGTTTTGCATAGGCTGACACATGCCTCTATGTGGCAAGGCTACCTTATTGATTTGTGACTGTGGGTGGATCTACACACAGGGGAAAACCACCCACTATAAGTAAGTCAGAAATTAAATTGTTATAACAAAAGGAAATAAATGCAATGTAAAAATCACATAGGAAATATTTTTGCTTTCTGGGGACATGTAGTGTTGTATGTTCGAAACAACATATGGCAATAACAAACTCAAAACAAATGTGTTTTGAATAACAAATGCAAAATGTTGTTATTTGACCAATGTAGCAGAGTCCCTTGCCACTTAGAGGAATCTATTTTATTATGATCCCTGCAAAAGTGTACTGAACCGCCTGTTCATTTCATTCCAGCTGCAATCGTGCTCCACACAGTCGCTTCCCCCCTTTATTTTTTGTATCTTGGTGTTTTGAAAGCTCAGCAAACACACCTTTAAAAATTAATTAATTGATTGATTGATTATGACCCTAAGTGACCCTAAGAAAGTGACCCTAAGAAGTAATGATATGTATACTGAAGTGATAGAGAAAATTTACACTGTTGTTTGAAGAAACAAGCGTATAAACAAACATGTATACCTCCATGAGTGGAGAATTTTTCTTCTTTCATCCTGAGGGTGTCACCTTGTCTTGTGAGCAGCCTTCCTTTGGGCTCATGACACTGGCGGCCAAGGCCAGATGCAAAGATTTTTTTTTTTAAAAAAAATGTTGGTTCAACAGAGGTGACTTACATTTGTGAAGTAGGCTGCATTCCTGCTAAGCAGAAATCAGTGGTTTCTACACCTTCAACACAGCATCTCCATCTTCCACCCAGTTCACAATTCAAGGACACACTCTAGCATGGCAAACACAGTTGATGAAAATGGTGGAGCAGGGCTGGTGAGGGGTGTGGCCAAGAGAAAGAGAACGTGGCTTGGGGAGGAGGTGTCAGGCTTCAGGGAATCTGATCCCTCCCATGGTGGGCAGCCAAGAATTAGATGAAAAAGAAGAGTTCTTACCAAATCTTTTATTCAGTATTCACAGAGAGAGACATAGAAATGTTGTCTCTCTTGGATAATGACATTGCTCCGAGTAAAGTCCCAGCTCCTCCGTTTCACCTATCATAATGTCATTCGTACGTTGGCTGATCTGTGCTTTCTGCCTCTGAGCTTTCTGTTCTCCTACTTTCAATGTCCACCGGGTCCTGGGAGAGTGTGTGTGTGTGTGCGCGTGTGTGGGATGTTTTCTAAAGACACTGAGTCTGTCATCTGTCTCTCCCCTGGTATTTATTCTTCTCCTTCCTGCTGCTCCTCTCCCTATATTTCCCAGCTTCTCCCCTCTGCAGCCTCTGAGCTGTGATCTTCTGCAAACCACTGTTGTAAATCTATAGTGTCTCCCTCTTCTCAGGGAAGTGCAGAAGGAGGCATGGCTTGTGGAGGGACCCAAGGTCCAAGCAGAGCTGCTTGGAGGGCCACATTCAGGCCTAACCTAGCCCTATATTGCATCAACTAGATGTCACCAGCTGCTTAAGTTTGCAAATAGAATCATAGAATTGCAGACTTGGAAAGGAACCCCAAGGTTCATCTAATCCAACCCCTACAATGCAAGATTCTCAGCTAAAGCATCCATGACAGATTTTAGGGCATCATGTAGTTATTGTTCAGTTTACCAGTAATGTTAGGGATTTTTTTTCCCTACTGCATGTACACAACAGTTGGGGTTATGTGTATGTGTGAAGCCTTGTTAGAAAAATTTCAGTCGTGCTGATGAGTAAGAGAGACAAGGGGATCTAGTTTTAATGCTTCTTCTCCAACACATGATATGCACAGTTGCAGGTTTTCTCAGAAAGCTCTGCACACCCACCATCACAGCCCTGAGAAACAGATCAGGGAGAAGAACCATTCTCACAGCATCCCATTTTTGTGTGCAATTTCTTTATCTAGCTAAGTTGGGTGGGTAGCAATTTTTTTTTATGGAAGTTTTGTTGTGCTTCTGCATTGCCCCAAGCCAGATCTGGGCAAAAGTGTTTATTGAGCACAACACAGTTGGTTTCTGCATTAATGTATTAAGAAATTCAGGAAATCTTATATTTCCAAGGGAAGTTAACACCATCCATTTGACTATCTACAGTATATGTGGGTAGGTTGATATATTTCCATTCATGGATCACTTCCTATAACATATTTTGGAATGATTCAACAATCCAACAATTGTATAGATAAAAGCAATTCTAACAATTTCAGGTAAAAACAATGGGATGCATCCAATGATAGTTTTATCCAGAGTAGACTCTGCAAAACAATTTCCTCTGGTATAATGCATATATATATATGCATGAAAATTCATCAGCAGTTGGGTGCTAATTTCTCCTAGTACATATTTGTGTATGCAATTCTCCCTAATATACACAATTTTTGAAAACAGTTTGCTTTAATATAATGCATCTGCTGTGCATTGTTTTCACAAACATATGTATTTCTATATGTATATAGTTATGTATTTTTGTACACATTACTTTGCTGAAAAGTTGCATTGCAAAAGTCAGAGAAGTGAGAATGTCGAGGGATGGCTGTTCTGATTTGCACATTGTTTTGGAAAATGCAAATTAGACAGGTTTGCATTTAAATGCTAACTGAACCCAATTTCACTCCTGTCTTTGCTTGCTCCTCTCTGGAGTTTAATGCAGTGCTACTTCCCTGACACCCACTCTGAGAATCAAATGGGAAGAAGTGGATTTCTATTGTTATTAATCTAGTTATATTTCAGTGCAACAATTCTGATAGTCTCTTCTGATAACTCCAGCTCTGACACAAGCATATTTACGCATGCACTGAACCTATGCACAAAGAATAATTACCTTTAATGTGTGTTTGAGAACAATTTTTGAATGAACTATTGGCTAATGGTGACGAGACACAAAAACAAAATTACATTTGTAACATCCTTTTGAAAGAAATAGCTCTTAATCTGTAGACACTCTGCAACACTCCAGGCATTTCAGCCTACTTATTATCTTGTTCTGATTTCTCAAATTGCTTGTCTTACCTTAGAGACAGAAGTTCATAAAATGAACCTTTGTGACAGTTTTATTTTCACAGCGGAAACATTTTAATAATTCACTATTTCCTTCAAAGAAGAAGTATACATTTGAAAACAGCAAAGATAGCGCAGCTCAAAACTGTCCATATTTGTTTAGTTTGTAGCGGAGATTCCAAATCTCAGCTGGGAGAACCAAAATATGAAAAGCAGAGGAATCAAGCCAACATTGCCTCAATATTCCAGTGCCATGGACCAAGGTCACCTCAACATGCCATGGTTATGGTGCTTCAAAGGATAAACTTTACAAATTATGGAATTTGCATGGCAGCATCTGCAGTGAGACTGCATTAGCATAGTAGTTCAAAGACAGATGATGAAAGAGGAGATTACAGGGGGGAAGCAAACTACTAAAATTAGAAATCAGCAAGGTAGGGGTGCTTGAGTCAAGCATCAGGAATGGAAATTGAGGGAGGTTTTGCGCTGTCCTATAGCAGGCATGTCCAACTCCCAAGAGACTGTGATCTACTCCCACTATTAAAAAAACCTGGCAGTGATCTACCCATTGGATTGACCAAAGTTGTTGAGCTTTTTTTTTAGGAAGCCATCAACCTGTTGGACAGGCCTGTCTTGTAGGATCAGCAACACAGAAATGCACATAAAGGTGTTATACAGAAATTTAAACAGCAGTGAGGTATGAGATGAGCAGAGCTTTGAGATGTCAGAATTTGAAAAGGGCAAGGGCAACACCACCACAGTCAGTTCCAGTGCAACACTGGGCCAAAAGTAACACTTTTCAAATCTATGGTCCAATTTAGGGTTCATCCCCTTCCATCCTCCTTCAACACTGTCACCCAAGTTATGCAAAGGTGGTAGCGACAGTAGTGTTTTTCTCCAAGGTCTCTGACTCCTGCCTGCCACTTCCTCACCCCCTAATTTATAGACCACTTCATGCCAAAATAGGCTACTAGGCAGTTTAAAAAGATAAAAACCAATTACAAAGCATTATCCCAGAATGCTCCTTGGAATAACACTATGTGATAACAGAGACTCAACATAATTTTTTTTTCATGTGCTTGTTGAGGGTTTGTTTGCATTTAAGAAGGATTAGGGGGAAAATTGCAGTTGCGGGCAACCTGAACAAAGGTGGGGTGATGAGGACAGAGAAGGGAGACCAACTCTCTTCCTGTATAGTTTTCCATCAAAAATTGTGCCCCTCATCTGCCAGTTGCTCTAAATAGCACCTTTAGGTGCATGATGTGGGGAAATGGCAAAGCGGGGGGTGGGGGGTGGATCACCATTGGTTGGTTGGTTTAAACTATGTCTATACTGCTTAAGTATGGGTGCAATGTGTCTTAACAAGCCAACAACTGTAATACCCAGAACCATGTGGGCAAAATAGGGTTACTTGGGTCAGCATTCTAAGCTGAGCCACCTCTAATCTAGGTACCAGTTGAAGACTGGAAGATGGTCACATGTGAGAGGTGTTTTCAGCAAAATGCCCCAAACATAAGCATACATAAGCAGTGGAGCTGGGTTTCTTTGATCTGTGACATGCAGGTAAGTCCACCTCTTAGTTTGAGCCTCAGGTAGAATGCAGGCACAAACCAGAGACAACTAACTCCCATCTACCTGCCTTCTTACTTCTAGACAGTCCAGAGGGCAGCCCTGGCTGTCAGCTTCCTCCTCCTTAGTCCCTGGTGTTGCCCTTGCAGAATGCAGCAGGGAGGAAGATGTGGACCAAAATGGGGATTGGCTCTGCCTGTCATTAGCTGAGTTTCCACTTACGGTTGGCCTCTCTGCCTTCTGCCTCACCAATCCCAATATGCACCAGTAAACTGGCAGTCACATGCAAGAGGAAGACTTTTCTGCAGAAGGGAGGGGAAAGGGTGGGGAGGAGCCAGTTATACTAGATTTAGTTCTGGGCCAATTCACTAATGTGGTAAATACCTATTTTCCAGAGGTTTAGCAGCTACTTACTAATTTAACAGAAGATGTGCTGTGCAATTCATCCCCCTCCCAGGTTACATGAAACGCTGCACATTCTATTGGAATATTTTCAGCACAACTTGAAAACTGTAACTCCCTCCCCCCCTTCTTTCTAGCATCCTTAGAAATGAGAACTTTGCGCTTCCCCCTATTCTTTCATTAATTAGCTGGCTGATGGTCTATGGCCAACGCTACAGCTCACTGAACAGCCTAATATTAATATCTCATAGCTTTGTCACTTTACGCAAATGCCACACACCTTCTCTGCGTATGAGCAAACAGCATCTCAGTAATGAGAAACACATGCACATACCCTTTTTATTGAAGAAATGAAAAGGAATGAATATCCTCCAGTATCGTCAGTTGTGGCTTTCCAAAGAGCTGAGGTCCAGAAGAACAATATCCCTGACTTATGAAAACTGTTCAAAGATTTCGAATAAACCAAGAAGAAGTGAAAGGCTATGTGCACAATTTTGGTACCCCAAGTTCAAAAATAACGTATATAGAAGGAGTGGGGGAAAGATGAGAGACAATGGGAGCGTTTTGCCAACAAATATATAGCAGATCTTCTTCTTCTTCTTCTTCTTCTTCTTCTTCTTCTTCTTCTTCTTCTTCTTCTTCTTCTTCTTCTTCTTCTTCGGTGTGATCCAGTTCTTGCAAACTGCTTAGAGGTTTTATTAGAATCAAGTAGTACTGTATATCAATTATATTAAATAAAATACAGATCAGGAACACAGAAAGGGGCAAAGTTCTAAAGCATTCCCAGACTCCGTGCCATGGTCCTGGAACAGATTGTTTTCCTGCACCTGAAATGAGTTTTCAGAAAACATTCATGGGATTGCTAATTGTAAGAAAGTAGCCAGCACCAAAAAATACTATACTTGCTCAGAGGAGTCCCAGTATGAATAGGTTTCATAACCTTTCCTGTTGAGGGCAGCCAACAGCTGAAAACCTTGATGATCCAAATTACTGCAGTGCCTGGGAACCAATTATGGCTAGGAAAATGTTCATGATACAGAAGGTCTCAGCCTCAAATCTCAAGGTTCCAGACCTGGTAGCTCCTGATTGTTCCTGAGGGCACACAAAGCTGATTTGGAGTGAGGACAACATGCCCTGAACAGGAACTTTACTCACTCTCAATTAGCTGTACAGTATTAGCTTTCAGTATCATTCTCCCACAGTTAATTGGCTGCATAATGGGGTCATTGTTACTAGGAAGTAGGACAATCACAATATAAAATCAAAGCAACCCCAAATGATGCCAAAGATCTCTGGAGAACATTCAGCAAAGCCTTCTGTTGTGCAACTTCATCCATGTGGAGTTGACAGAAGTGACTGGTGAGTTCAGAGATCTATAAAAATAGAGATGAAGGAAGACATTTTTTTCAGATTTGCAGATAATATTTGTGAGCCAGGAACAGCCCCCATTTCCCACATTTTCACATCTTTTTTTGGGGGGGGTTATTTATAATATGTAATAATCTTCATGGCTGAAGTAACACAAAAGATTTCACAGCCACGTAGGATATGAATGAATCAGCCTCCCTTAAACACTGCAGAGAGGAAACTTCACACAGGTGGAGTCAGAGAACATTATGACATTTTGAGAAATGGTACATATGGAGTAGCTTGCTTTCAATAATGAATGAAAAGTGCTTGTCATGCTAGAGCATTCACAAAAGAAACCAGGTTCTACAAGCAAGGTAATGTTAAATTATAAGGAATCTCACACGCTGACATGATAATTACAATTCAGCAAAAATGTGAAATGGAAGTTTTACAGCCCTATAATGTCTAGGTATCTGGCACTGATATTCCTGTCTAGCATAACTGCTAATAACCCTCCTTTCCCCATTCGATGCATGGCTAAAGGTGAAACACCAGCTGCTTGATGGGAATGATCTGCATGGTTTTCCAAAAGTGTATTAAGCATAGTTGTCCGTGAGCTTAGTACACTTTAGTAATACACAAAATAATGCATTTTGATAAGAGTACTATGTTAGCACAGCCCTAGGGCAGCTGTCAATCTAGCCATGTTTTATGTCTTTTCCTCTCCTCGCTATTAAAAACAATCAAGGTAACCATAGAAACAGCCATTCTGTCACATGGAACTTGTGCAGTCTTTCAGCCATAAAAACATGTCATTAAAGAAATAGGCAGATCGCCATGTACTGCAAACCTCTCTGTTTTCATGCAAAACATTTTATCCCTTCCCTTTGGGGGGGGGAGTTGTTTTGCTTTCGGCAACATCAAACATTGTAACGTCCATATGATAATCAGTCCTGATTTGAAAGGGATAAGCAAAACAGAGAGTGTGTGAATCTGTTAAGAGAATATCATGCTTTTCAGGTCATGGGGAATTGCAACGTGACCAGTTTACTTGTCCAGCTAAGTAGGTTTTGTCTTTTACTCTTCCCCCCCCCCTCTTTATTCCACCCTTACCTTTTCTTTCTCCTCCTTCCTTCCTTTCCATGAATTCCCCATTTCTGTTTTGCCACATATGCATTGCTGTGGGGAAGCCAGAAACAGGACCTTTCTGCCACACATACATAGCAAAGTGATTGTGTTCTTCACATCTGATGTTTGTCCAGTTTCTATATAGATATTTTATCCATGTAGGAAACTTGTGATGTGTGCAGGGATGGAGGAGAAGCTCACTTTGGTTCACATTTTAATTTTCATTCCTCCCCCACCCTAAAAATGACCAAAACACAGCTATCCTTTGAAACATGTAGTTCTCAAATTTTGTGGGGCAAATCCCTAACAAATGTGTAAAGATATGTGTATATTTTTTGGGGGGGTGTACATAAAAATCTGTGAAAATAACATACAAAAATGTACAATATTAGGGGGGATTTCGTGCAAAAAATATGCATATATTAAGACAAATGTATGCTCAAATGTTGACAATTTTTGTGACGTCTTTAAAAAAAAACCCAAGCTAATATGGGAATGTGGAGAACTAAATTAAAGATTGCAGAGGGAGGTCAAAATTGACTTGATTCCCTCATCCCTATGTTTGAAGTGGCCCAGCTGGAACACAATGTACTTGCATAAAGCAAAAATGTAAAAATTGGCATGATTTAAACCATCTTCTTTTCAGATATTCTGGTGATGATATGGCTGAAACACAAACTCTTTTTGATTCACATGTAAAAGACATTGTATGTTGTTTCTCTTTTGAAGCATGATGGACAGATATCTTGTAGAAATGAGCTCGTAATCCCAAGAAGAGAATCATCAGCTTCTTCAAATTAAAAAAAAAAAGTTATCCAGCTTTAGAATCTCCACTTTTAATTTTCACGTCCATGTGGATTCAGTGAATTTAAACCTGACTTACATTTGCAAATGATTTGTTCCTTGGGGAATCAAGACCAACCTAAATGCACACACATTTATATTTCCATGGAAATGACATTTACTTAGATTGCAATATTGCATTTATTGTTGACAATCGCTGTTTATTGGAGGTTGGTATTAAATAAAGGGGGATTTGAAATGCATGGTATTTATAATTCTATATTGTGCTGAAGGTTTTACTACTTGACTTTATTTGTATACCCTTTCAATGCATTTGTGGTAAATAACAATCAGCTGTAAATTCAAATTAACTGTTATGGTGTCATGGAATGAATTATCCTTGCGATGCAGCTATAAAACACTTCCGCTGCCTGGGTAGCATGCTCTATCAATTTCATAGCATGTAGAACACCTTTAAATAATCCAGAAAGGATGTTAGCTGTGTTTGTTCCTGTGAAAGGCAACACAATTACATGGCAAGCTATAAATATTATTGTTCAGAAAACACCATGGATATCAAGAGCTAGCTTACAGCCTTACCCATCATTAGTACACTATCCTGGAAGAATGGGCGAATTTTACTATTTTGGTTTCTTGTTTTCCCAATCTTAAATTCCACACTGGTCTAAAAGAAGAAGAAAAAGTCCCCATGAAAATGGATCAACATTTTAGTGCAATTTTCCTATAAAGTACACATTTTTGTATGGATTTTTGCCTAAAATACACATTTTTGCAAACCAATTTCACCTAGAATAATACCTGCTATTTTCACCAATATGGGTATTTGACTGCCCACTTTTCCAATATGGGCATTTAAGTGCCCACTTTACCTCAGGACATGCATTTTTGCACACATTACTTGGCAGGAGGAGTGCAGTGCCAAATGCGGTGAAGTGCAAATTTCAGAGGATGGCTGTGCTTTGAAAGTTCACGAGTTGTTTGGGGAAGCATGACTTGCGAAGATTCATCTTTTAAAGTGCACTGAATTTCTCTCCCATCCCTAGAATGAATCAGACAATTTTCAGTTCTCCCTGTTTTTTGTTCTTTCAATCTTGAATTCAAATTCTTACATTTCTGCAAATATTGGTGAATTTTCAAAAAAGGAAATTCCTTATGAAAATTCTCTGACATTTAATGTCTCCTATAGATGAACACAGGGACCCAGGTGGTGCTGTGGGTTAAACCACAGAGCCTAGGGCTTGCTGATCAGAAGGTCAGCGAGGTCAGCGGTTCGAATCCCTGCAACGGGGTGAGCTCCCGTTGCTCGGTCCCAGCTCCTGCCCACCTAGCAGTTCGAAAGCACATCAAAGTGCAAGTAGATAAATAGGGACCGCTCCGGTGGGAAGGTAAATGGCGTTTCTGTGCGCTGCTCTGGTTCGCCAGAAGCAGCTTTGTCATGCTGGCCACATGACCCGGAAGCTGTCTGCGGACAAACGCCGGCTCCCTTGGCCTATAGAGCAAGATGAGCGCCGCAACCCCAGAGTCGGACACGACTGGACCTGATGGTCAGGGGCACCTTTACCTTTACCTTATAGATGAACACATTTTGAATGTGGTTTTGACAAATATATAGCTTTTGGGCAAAGCATTTCCCCCTAAGCCAAAGCATTTTTGTATGTTATTTCCACTAATAAATGCAGTTCTGGGCACACTTTGCCCTAATGTAAGCATTTCTGGCTGAAGAACTGCATAGCAAAAATCAGGGGGAGGGGGGTATATTTCAAAGAATTGCTGTTTATGCTTGCGTATTGTTTTGGAAAAATGCAAATTTGGTAAGTTTGCCATTAAATGCAAACAGAAGCAAATTTCCCCCTCCCAATCCTAACATGCACCTTTTCACAGGCCTGCTTTATTGCCTCCTTAGTAACTGTAGGAAAGAAGAACAGCCCCAACCTTTCATAGTTGTCCAACAAATAAATGTACTGATGGTTCGCCTTTCCTGAATCCTCTTAGTTCCCACTTGGGATGTCGTTCTGCTTCTGAGTAAATGAAAGTTTGCTCTCACTCTCTCCCTTTTCCATGAGACACCCTTCCAAACGTCCTTGCTTATCAACACAACATTCGGATTCTTTATTGTTATTATTATATATATTTGCCCTTTCAAAAAGCTACATTTCCAAGCAGCTTTCGCTGTGTGGTAGGTAATGACAACTTTGTACCGGCTGGCACACCATGCTGGCCTAGTGACAGGTGTAAACAGCAGATAACAAATACAGGAAGGCCTGCTATTGCCACTCGCTAAGCTGACGCTGACACTATTCTTTACCAGACAATTTGCTTCAGCCTCCCTCAACTTGGTAATCCCCCTAACACATTTTATTTTATTTTTCCTGCTGCTATGGCTGGGCCACAAAGTTGCTATCGTATCATACCATAATGGGCTCAGATGAGTCCAAGAGTGGCTGTTTGAACAAGAGTCGCTGTGCCTCAGCTGCCAAAGTTGCTGCTCTTGCTTGAGTACGAAGAATGTGTGTGTGTGGTGGTGGGGGGGAACCATCTCCGCTCTGAAATTGGCCTCAGTTTTTCTCTAGACTCTCTCTCTCTCTCTCTCTCTCTCTCTCTCTCTCTCTCTCTCTCTCTCTTTCTCTTTCTCTTTCTCTTTCTCTCTCTCTCTCTCCGGTGACACAGTTATTACAGCAAGTGCTGTCTGGAGACAAGTGTAGGACAGCTCCCTCCTTAGCAGCTGGTGTTTTCCTCTGATACTCTTGTTCCAGGTGGAGGTTTTCTCCCTGCCCATCTCTCTTCTTTGCTGAAGTAGCCTCTCCACCTCTGCCTTATTCATCCCTTTCGCAGCGTCAAATGCTGCCACATCCTTTCCCGTGGACGATTGCTTGGATGAAGTCCAAGTGAGGAACAATGAAAGGAAAGGAAGGGCTGAAAATAGCCTTTTCCACTAACTGAAGGAGAAGCTGTGCTTCATCCCTCTAGCTTATCTTCTGGTGGAGATGGTGAAAGGAAATGGAACTACTCTCTAATCTCACAACTCAACTGACCTGCAGAAACTGTCGCCATGTGGTTATTTATAGGAAGTGATTTACAGGGAGTTGCAGGGTACCAAGTCAGACCAGATTGGTCCATCTAGCTCAGTGTGGTCTATTTTGATGGGCAGCGAATCTCCAGGGTATCAGGCAGGACTCTTTCTCTGCCCTACCTGGCATCTGCCAAGGATTGGACATGAGACCTTTCATATGCAAAGCAGATGCTCTACCGCTGAGTTGCAGCCTGTCCCCAAATTCAAAGCTGGTTTGAAAGCAGGGTTCAATCCTGAGTTGTCCTTTCACAAATGGAAGGGCTCTTTCTGTTTATGAAAGGGACCACAATCCAGCGGAGGTCTGCACTGGAGAAAGGGGAATATGTCCATTATTATTATTATTATTATTATTATTATTATTATTATTATGGTTCAGGCTGGGCCATGCAACCTGATATGTGGCTGTCTCAGCCTGCCTTGAGCAAGGCTAAAATCCCTCTGGATAGGCGCAGTTGCCTCAGGACATGAATGTACCAAGCGTGCAGCCCTTCTTTTAGTTATGTAAACCTAAGATACAGTACATTTGCCTATATCATCCCAAACACAAAGAGCAATAGTTATCCGAGATTCCTAATTGACATGGCCTTGGTTTCCATTGGTAGAAGTAGCAGACTTATATTAAACAGCAATACCATGGATAGGGAAAAAAAGGAAAACTCATCTGAGAATAAAAGTGAGTGGGTTTACTGTACCAATCAGGCATGCTGGCAAAATGGACCACCTGCTAGAATAATCTCTCCTTGAGACTCACTTAAAGAACTAAATAACCAGCTTAAAGTTTTATTTAAGTGAAATGATCCAGAAAAGCAAACACTGTGCAGCTTTCCAGTGGCTCCTCTTGGGAATGACTGTTTCTTGCCTGCTGCCCCTCCTGACAGGAGGACAGCTGTCTATAGAGGAGAGGGCTTTGTACTGAACAGGAGAAAAATGAAATGATAAAGAGAATGGAAGAGTCAAGCCATCAGCAGTGCCTTCTCAAATATACCTTTGGTGAAGTAAAGCAGATACTTGGTTGAAAAAATAATATGCCACCACCAATACAGCATGATGAAATGGTTAAAGGGTTGGACCTGGGAGACCAGGGTTCAAATCCCCAGCCAGCCTTGAAGTTCATTGTCCCTTAGTCTAACCTACTCCCAGGGTTGTTATGAGGATAAAGCCATTTATACCACTCCTTGGAGGGAAGATGGATTAGAAACAGTACAAGACAGCATGGTGAAGACATGCCACTTATCTGACCTCTGGTTGGTCACATCATTGCTGCTTACAAGAAAGTAGAGGGGAGATGGTGGTGAGTCGAACCAGTGGTCTCGATAGTGTGTCTGCACTGTGTCAATTTCATGGCTGCCTCCCTCCTCTCTCTCTCTCTACCTCCTGATAAGTGCCAACAATGCAACGAACTACTTTTGGAAATAAATGCAATTTTAATGAACAATAAAGCTGGGGTGTAAAGCTAGGTCAAGTTCCCCTTGGTTTCACAGCACCATTTGTCTCTGGGGGAAAAAGTGAGTGTGTGGCTACTTAGAGAATGGACAGCTTCCAAGTGTGTGTGCATATGATCTTTAAATACAAGATGGCTGGGATTTTTATTCTTCCTTTTCTTGAAAATTAACACCTTCTCTTCAAGTTGCACTTTGGCTGCCCTCTCATACCTGGTTGCACTCCTGGGATGGGATGCCCTTGGGAAATACAATGCATCCTGATATGGCACGGCTCCCATGTGGCATTATTTCAAAAGAACATGGCTGGGCTGCTGATAGGAAGCCAACCATAGCAGCTGACCAGCTATTTTGGCAGAGCTAGTCTTCTGCTCTAGCAGGGCCCTCAGCCACTGCTCAACAATGAACCATCTTACACACATCTGAGCCATCAATACTGATGTTGAAGAGTCCTCTTTTAGCCTGCAATCCCATACCTGCTTACCTAGGGTTAAGCCTAATTGAAAGGGAATTATTTCCGACTTGGCATGTATAGGATTGCACTTTAAGGTACATGGGCTTTCACAGGGTTTAGACCAGGCATCCCCAAACTTTGGCCCTCCAGATGTTTTGGACTACAATTCCCATCATCCCTGACCACTGGTCCTCTTAGCTAGGGATCATGGGAGTTGTAGGCCAAAACATCTGGAGGGCCGCAGTTTGGGGATGCCTGGTTTAGACCATGGGTGAAGAACTTCAAGCCCTGATCAAATGGAACCCACCTGTCCTCTCTATCTGCACCCCCCCATGACTCTCCCCAAGCCACAGTTTATCCTCAGCTACACCCCTCACTGACCTTGCATCCGACTCTTATTGAGGGTTTTTGCCTGAATGTAAGGTGTTCTTGAACTTTGATGGTGTCTTTTGCTTGCCTGGATGGAGGATAGAAAGGAATGTTTCACATAGCCTCCAACAAGTCCAGGCCAAAAACTGGGCCGTGTATCTTCCATGCCATGCTCTCAGGTGAGTCACATGACCAGCACGAGAGTATGGAGCTCAAAGATGCGTGACTGCGATCTCATCCATTTTTGAGTGCCACCTATCCTCACATGAGAACATGGAGCCCCAAAACAGGATGTCTCTGTTTAATCAGGGCAGTTGAGGGTTATGATGTGTCAGATTGTGTAGAACCTAGCTCACTGTGCAAATGTAAAAGGCTTTGCCTACATTTCCCTCTAGCCACACCTAATACTGGCAGGTGGCCCCAAGAACATTATCCAGATTGGTATAAGGCCCTCGTTCTGGAACTGGTCCCCCACCTCTGGTAGCAATACATGGACTCAAGGTGAAATTCAAAGTGATATGACTTCTGAAAAGGTTTGTTCTCTTTTACTTTCATTTTTTTCATTTTATTTGTTTAATAGCAACAACTTTTGTGTTTTACATCTTACTCTCAATAAGCAACCTTAGTGGTTAATTTGGGAGATAGGTTTTTTGTTTGGAAAATAAATGGTCTACTAAAAGGCAGGGCACATATCTAGGTTTGGATTCCAGCATACTCTCACATCAAAAGGGCATGTAAGTGGGAAATAGCAAAAAGTAGCTGCACAGGGACAATTTTATTCTTTGAAACATGATTTCCCAAATCGGTTCTGTGATTATAACACGGTTTCTTTAGTATGTTTTAGGGTATCCCACCCCACACCTTTTAGGATAAAGAAACACAATATCTATTAAAATTGTATGCTCTGGCTGAGGGGAGAGCAACATTGCAATACATCATGTTAACTTAAAAAGATCCCCTTATGGCCACAGTGGACCTGTAATATAACAACCAATTAAAATCCAGTGCTGTGATCTATTTAGAGAAAAATAAAATAAAAAATAAGAGGTCAGGCAATTAGCTCTAACTAGACTATCTTGGCATTGTGGAACTCGCCAGCTCATATAAAAATAATGGCAGAGTGTCAAATGTATTTAGAATCACAACATACAGACTGCACTTTCCTATCACGTTGTAAGTTTTTCAGTTTGGAACCAGAACTCCCATAATCTCTTGGTAAGACGATTCTCACCATTCATGACAGGAATCACAGCTGTGTCAAAATTTGCCAGGAGACATTTGCTATGAGAAACCTTCTGAGATGTTCTTTTTCTCCTTTTTCTCACCTGAACTAGATGACTCTTTCGGTCACTCTCAACTCTACAGTTCCATGATTCTATAAATACACCTTTGCAAATTAATTGAAACAAACAATGTAGTTTATTGTACAAAACTCACATATACATACATTAGTAATGGATATGACTGCCGCTATTTTTAAGCAGCATTTGAACATAGTTTGGCATGGAGTCTACTAGTTTCGAACAGTCACTGTTGATTTTTCAGATCCCTGTACCACACTTGAATCAGCGCCTGAATGAGCTTCTCCATGGTCGTACAGTCTACAGCACAGAGGTGACTTTTGCATATAGCCCACAAATTCTCAATGGGATTTACGTCTGGGAAATTCCCTGGCCAATGCTGCTCTGTCATGAATTTCTTCACCACTTTCGATGTGTGACAGGGAGCTAGGTCCTGCTGCAATATCCCAGTACTGACAGGATACCTCTTTTCCATCTCTGGAATAACTCTCTTTCGTAGAATCTCAATATATTGTGGCGAGCGCATCATTCCTTCTATTGGCTGCAGGCTTCTGACACCATAATGATTGACTGACTTTTCATGTTTGTTTTGAGTACACAATTACGAGTAAGATAGAAAACATGCTTTGTTTCAATTAATTTGCACAAGGGTGTACATTACGAAGTAGGAAAGTGTGAAACGTCCCCATTTCATTCCCACAGATATTTCTACTTTGCTGAACATCTTATGTCCCTGGAATGAGGACTTGAGATACAGCAAATGGGTCAAACTACTGACCACAACATTTTTCATTGAAATTCTCTTAACTAGTGATGGTCAGCCTCAATAAACTCTGCAGGTATACTTGCTACAGTCTAGGGACTGCCATTCCAAGCAGTTATCTTGAATGACCAACACCATCACCACCCAGGCTACATGCACCTGATAAATCATATGAGTGGCCTTTGCTCCTAATTGCCAACGCCCCTGAAATGTTTGCAGAGGAAGACTTTGCAGGATCTTCAGCCCTGAGCTGGTATCTTGAGAACTTGATGACTCCAAGTCCCCTTGAGTTAGTAAGCCCTGAATAAGCTTTGGGAAATCCTCCTTTGAAATCCTTTGGGTCCTCATGAATGTTCAGAATGATTCACCAATCCTTGAAACACACTGAACCTGGCTATTTATACGGGGAAAGGCCAGATTAAGCCACTGATACAGCAGTGCAGAGTACTCACAGAAACTCCTCCTCTATGACCAGTTTAAGAAAAGGAACACAAATTGACTGAGCTACCCATGCAAGCCTCAGCCTTGTGATGCAGACCAAGGGCAAAATCATTATCATATCATCATACACACAAACACATACACAGAGAGAGAACAGTCTGGGAAGAACAATTCTGTAGTCCAAGATAAAACATTAATTGTGAACCAAAACTATCAAAACTGAAGCATCTCTGCCAATGGATTTCCATCAAGGTGCGTCACCTGAAAATCTGGCTTGCCAGCTGTTGTCACCTATAGAGAAATTGCTGGTGTGCAGTGAAATCGTGTGTGGTGAACCAAGAAACAGATCACATATTTCAGATAACAGTGGCATTTAGGTGAAGCCAAAGTTGTAATCAGCCTTGCTGCGGCTGCTGTATTTCTCTGCTCCATGGAGTTCCCCTGTAGATGTCCCACAGACTTTCTCTAGAGCAAAGAGAGACGCTTCAAATGAAATGTGAGAGAGAGAAAAGAAAGGTGAGATTTGATCCACTTGCACAGTAAACAGATCCTCCCATGGTCTTCTTCTAAGAGGATGGTTTTATTTCAGCAAATAATTCAGTGAATTGTTTGTACTAATCACTTGGCAAATTATTCATAGTAATTATTTCTGTTGCCACACTGTCTGTTGAGGTTTTTGAAAGTCAAAAACCCACAATGAAGTATTGAAGACCCCTGCCTCTGTTTTTCATAAAGCATTGAACCGCTTAGTACTTTGTGTTGGCTGTTGCTTCAAATATTTTTAAGCTGATTCTCCTCACAGCTGCTCCAACAAGAAAACTGACAAAAACACCAACCAGCATTCACAAGAATATAAAACTACAATTAATACCAAAGTGGAAAAAACCACCCTGAAACTAACCCAAAAAAGGAACTCAGGAGCTCAGTTAAAAACTACAGTAAGTGACTTAAAAAAAGAAAAAAACAAGCTGTACACCATCTTGCCTCCTTCAACCAGGGCATACCAGGGCTAGTGTGATAAAGATCCTGTGTCATCCTAAGTGAGGGGTCCTCCAGATCAGTGGAAAAGCATGGACGGGGCCACAGTGACTGTTGCCCTGGGTGCAAAATTTTTGGGGCACAAAAATTCAAAAGAAAAAGAAATACAGTAGCAATAATAAATAAATAAAGATAGCCCACCCTCCCCCTCACACACAAAAATCTCCCAATGTCCCTCTGTGCTGACTGAGGAGCAAATTTGGGTGGTGGTCAGTTCCTAGGGCACCCTCTGCCTGGGCTTTAGAAAGATACTCAACCCCCCCCCCAATCAATCTCCTTTCCCACTCTCCACCGTGCTCGACACCCATTGGGCGCCAGGGCTGCCACTCAGGTAGGTCCCCAAGCTATTGTCCCTTCATTCCAGCCTGTCACATAGCTGCCAAGTTATCCCTTTTTTTAAGGGATTTTCCCTTATGCTGAATAGGCTTCCTCGCGAGAAAAGGGAAAACTTGGCAGCTATGGCCTGTCATCAGGCAATGCCAAGTCAATCCTGATGAGCAGATTGCTAAGTGGACAGCTTTAGATTTGCTTTGGTGTACAAGTGGAAGCTGAGAGAGAGAGTTTGACTAACTTTCTTATGATGCTAAGAATCTTTTAAACCTGCACAATCAGTTTCTTCATTTGAGTGCGTTAGAAAAAGAAATCCTTAGACACACAAACTCCCAAAGGCAAGCACAATTGCCACCTTGACTTGAAATTACCCCTACCCGATACCAGTGCCCTAGTTAATGGCCTATAGGAATGTAAATGACTCTTACGGTGGGTTGAGAGTGATTTAGCTGACAACCCAGAAACCCAACACATTATAGAAGTGTGCTGAACAGAATCTGCAGCATTCCTGACTGCTGACACCGTTGGGCAGTCTACAACTATTTATCAATCATCTAGCATATACCCAGATCAGCAAATAGGGCAATATCTTAAAGATACAGCAAGAATGTACCTTAAACATTTGATGAAGCAAGCAAACATGAAGTGCTTCCAAATACAGCAACTTTCTCAGGTAATATATTTGAGTATGGTAGGATCCAGTCTAGACGTCTTCATTTTTATATTCAGAAGTGGAATGCTTCACTAGTTCTTTACGTTGCTTTTTGTTTCTGAAAATGGAGGAGTTATCTTATTGAGACCCCCTGCTTCATACCTTTTAGTCCCAAAATGTCAACAGTGGCAGGTGAAACTGCAGAGGACATTACAGCGACACAAGAGCCATTCTCCCTCTCAGTTGAGCATCTTATTTGCATGCAAAAGGTTCCATGTTCAGTTCCCAGCATTTCCAGAAAGAACTGGGAGCATAGCTGCCAAGTTATCCCTTTTTTAAAGGGATTTTCCCTTATGCTGAATAGGCTTCCTCGTGAGAAAAGGGAAAACTTGGCAGCTATGACTGGGAGACATCCTAGCCTGAAACTTGGAGGAACAGCTGCCAGTCTGTGTAGAAGATACTAAGTGGAGCAGTGGCAGATTCCTAAGTGATCATGAAGCTAGAAGTTGGCTTAATCCCACTCCAAAATTGACTTAGCTTCATATTGGGGCCCTGGGTAATTCTAGACCCTAATGGGGGCTTATAGGTAAATGTCAATGATATAATGAATCAAGGTATGGCATATAATGACTTGAAACATGAAATTTTATTGAGTTTGGGGCACTGTTTTTGAATTCTGATCAGGTGGAATTCAACCATCCCTTATTAAATTATGCATTTTTTTTCTTTTAAGAGAAGATCAGAATAAAAAAAGTTCAAGATTATTGGGGGGGGGGGGAGCATGTGAACCTCAAGCAAATATCTGGGACCTCATGATATTTGGAACATTGATAAATACTTGCCTGACTAAAGTCATCCTTTTGGAATCTTTCAACTCATACCTGTCTGTCTTACATAAGCAGCCCAAGCTGTTCTCCAGGAATGAAATGCTGATTTCACCCTTCAAGCCTGACAAGCCCACACCAAACCCAATTTAAATGCTTTGTGAGTTGTACGGCCCACTCTGGGAGAATTTAAAAGCTGCAGACATATAAAAGGATCTCAGTGCCGTTTGAGTGCTACTTTGATTGCAATAAAATAAAGCAACCTTTTTAAAATATTGAATCGTTTAGGAACATAAACAGGTTATGGACTTTGTGTGTGGAGTATTAAATATTCTCGTTCCCATTGGCCTCGTTCTCTCTGGAAAAAACTAGCTCTGTAAATTAGATGCTTAGTATTTAATTCAAAGCAGCATCAGCAAGTAGAGAGTCTAGCATCACTCCCATGGTCATTAAGAGCCTACTGGATCAGGCTAATGGCCCATCTAGTCTAGCATCCTGTTCCCACAATGCCTGGGACACTTATAAGCAGAATTTCAGCACTAGTGTTCTCCCCCACCTTGTGGTTTCCAGCAACTAGTGTTCAGAAGCATTACTGCCTCCAACTGGGGAGGCAGATCATAGCTATCATGGCTAGTAGCCACGGATGGCCTTTAGCCATCATCTATTCATCTATTCTGTCTCAGGAGACTCTGGCAGGAGGATGTAGAGTCCCACACAGTCACAATGACTGACTGCCACTTCCTTTTAAGGTGAGAAAGTGCAGGAAACCCTCAACTACCTCATCCAAGGTAAGACAATCCCATCCCAAGGATTTCTAAGGTGTTCATCTGCCTCCAGTCTTCAGTGCCATTTTCTTCTCCCTTCCATAGAGGACAAAGCCCTGCTTAATACAGAGCCCAATCTGGAAGCTCCACCCATCTTTACTTTATCTGCATACCTATTTGCATACTTTTGCATAAGACGCCCCGTCGCTTCCAAGATAATGGATGTTCTTGGTGAACTTTCGAAAGAACTAAAACATTTTCTGTTTCATAAAGGAACCTTCTTCTCCTGCTTCACTTGGAATGAGGATAATCAAAGATAACAGACTTCACAGCTTGGTTGCTATATTTGTACATAGCACAAGGATATTTTGAGGAATTATTCATCTTTTTCCAGACGTAGCTTGTTTATAGCCAATATGTTTAATTAATCTCACAACAGCTAAGGAGTGCTATTTTTTTCCCTTCAGTGTACAAGGAAAAGGAACACAGATATTGTTCAGTTCCTCTGAGGGCACCTCCAAAATCCAGTAGAAGGCCAGAGTTCTATGGGCATAGGGATGAAGAACACAGTTCAGTGGTAACTTTGCATGCAGAGGGTTCCAGATTCAATTTGTGGCGTCTCCAGGTAGAGCTAGGGAAGACACCTGTCTCTAACTCTGGAGAGTCACTGCCACATAGTATGGATAGTACTGAGCTTGATTGAAGGCAGCTCCCTATGTTCCAGGTATAAAGGTCTCCTCCAGGTGACATGTACACTGTACCAACAACTGTTAGGGTTATATACACTGCGTGGCATCCACTGTTGCACTCTGCAATGTCTTCTGAAATTTCTGCTCTTCTCGGGTACACCCTAAGTCTGTTCTGGCAGCTCCCCAAACATTGCAGAGCAGATTTGGGGTGTGGAGTAGGGCACACATGGGTGTGGGGGGGGGAGTGAGAAGAGGAAATAGGAGTTTCAGTTCACATATTGACCAATGTGAATTAATTAGTTTTTCATTAAAATCTGAACGGAACTGAATTTATTTTCCATACCTAATTCCTGATCACATGTAGTGATAAACATGAAACTCTGTACAGTATAGTAATACCCCACATGTAGGGAAACGCTAACAAACAGTTCAATCCAATATGTGTCTACTCAAAAGTAAGTTCCTTTCAGTTCAGTGGGATTTAGGTAAAGGTAAAGGGGCCCCTGACCATCAGGTCCAGTCGTGTCCGACTCTGGGGTTGCGGCGCTCATCTCGCTCTATAGGCCGAGGGAGCCGGCGTTTGTCCGCAGACAGCTTCCGGGTCATGTGGCCAGCGTGACAAGGCTGCTTCTGGCAAACCAGAGCAGTGCACGGAAACGCCGTTTACCTTCCCGCCGGAGCGGTCCCTATTTATCTACTTGCACTTTGATGTGCTTTCGAACTGCTAGGTGGGCAGGAGCTGGGACCGAGCAACGGGAGCTCACCCCGTTGCAGGGATTCGAACCGCCAACCTTCTGATCAGCAAGCCCTAGACTCTGTGATTTAACCCACAGCGCCACCTGGGTCAGTGGGATTTGCTCCTATCTAAATGCATATATGGTTGCAGCCTCCATGAGTGACTTCAAGTGGAAATCCCACTTGAGGGGAAATATTTCCTTCTCATGTGCCAGTCTTGAATTACAGATTGCTCTCATAAATTCAGCATTTTATATCTAAGAGGTAGACATAGAGAGAGAAAAGTGAGTATCATATGTAGTTTGGTCCTGTGAAGAGACATTGTTGGCCATGGCTCGACTGCAAATGTTCCCACAGCGAGAGTAAAAAATAATACCATACTATGAAGATCCCTTTCTCTCTACTCCTATTCCTTTCTGTACACACCAATCCTGTGTACAGTAGGGCTGCTTAATTCCCACAGAAGTCAATGAGATTTAGGCAGCCGAGTTGTGTGCAGGCTTAGGAATTGTGAATCTAATTGTGCCCAGCAAATATGCCAGAGGCTTTTAAATGCATTATTCCTCGTGTGAAGTTTCGATGGTGTTTGTAATTTCCTAGCCTATAACAGTAGATCGAAAGCGCTTCAGAATGAAAGAAAAGAAAAGAGCCCCAGAAAGAAATCTGAATCTCTGAAAAGCAAAATAGCTTTAGGAAGCATTCACATCCAGCGGGAGGAATGTGAATAAGAAAGGCCAGTGTTAAAGTTCTTTGAATAAAGCACTGACTGCAATATAGTCACATAATGAAAGTTATCATGAAATTAATTAGCTAATCACCATCTATGCTTAATTAAGTGAACTTTTCAAACTATTATAGAAAGGGGATATTTTCAATTTTTTAATTAAAATATGTGTGTGTCATTACACTATTAATCATAGTGTTTGTATGACCTTCTCAGTCTGATTTATTAGATAGTTTTACGGGTTCTTGATGAGATGCATTTCACATATCAGAATATTGTTAAATGAGCCTAGGATTAATCGGAGCTAGAAGTGATAAAAATGCACATTCTTGCCCACTCTCTCTCTTTTTTTGTTATGGGCTCATATGGATAGATCTGTTAAAATAAATGCATTTATTCATGGTGTGTTGTGCAAACAATGCCATTAGATGTTCATCTGGCTATTGATGTTAAATTAAGGTTTTTCTTTTACTTCAACTAGAATAACTAGAATATCAAATGTATCTAAATATTTTATAATATGTTGGACTTTGCTTTTATGGATGGTGCAGATTTATAGCATCAAAGGAAGGGGCGAGCATGGATTCATAAATTAAAAAAAAGAATGTTTGCATCACCTAATGCTTTTCAGGGGAAACAGTTCACACATTCAGCTGAGTCGTCAGGTATTGAATAATCAGAAACTTGTTTACTTCCTAAAAGCCAATTTCCATTTCATAATAATAATAATAATACCTTGGAAGTCGAATGGAATCCATTCCGGAAGTCTGTTTGACTTCCAAAATGTTCAGAAACCAACGTGCGGCTTCTGATTGGCTGCAGGAAGCTCCTGCAGCCAATCAGAAGCCGTGGAAGCCCCATCAGATGTTCAGGTTCCAAAGAATGCTCGCAAACCAGAACACTCACTTCCGAGTTTGTGGCGTTCGGAAGCCAAAACGTTCGGAAACTAAGCTGTTTGAAAACCAAGGTATGACTGTAAGGAACAGTTTGGAAAGGGGATGGAATGAACACATGCAAATCTGACATACCTGTAACTCTCTTTTGAAAACATTAGCAATTTTTTTTTAAAAAAATGGCATTTAAATTGGGATATTGACACATGTTGTTTCCTCTGAACTACAGGAAATCCACAAGGACACAGACACACACACACACCATTTAATGGTTTGTAAGATTTGATCTCCTACCTATCTGTCTTCATGGGAGTGCTTTGTTCATAAATAATTCTCCCCCTGACTAGAGTGAAGGATTCAGAGAGAGAGATGTTTTGAGGCAAGCTTTACACCTGTTGACATTTTGAGGCAAAGGATCAATACGAAAGCACAGCCTTTAAAGCTGATCACAAACTAAATGCCCCCAGGAGAGACCCACATGCCTGCCATGGCAGTGAAGGAATCTCAGTATGAGAGGGTTTAATATTTGTCTGGGTCTATTACAACCAGCAACAGTGACATGACTAACAGTGCTGGAAATCTAAAGTAAAGAAATATTGAGAAAGCAGCATCCGCTTATATAGCACATTCTATATATAAAACCTGCTTATTGGCTTTGTGAGTCCAGCATGATAAAAGGTGCATTACGGTGCTAATCTATTTTAAAGTGCTCTGTAGGGCATTTAAGTCTTCAGAAGGGCTCTTCAGTTGAAGAAGCGACAGTATGCAACAAGGATGGGGAACCTTTCTCAGCCTAAGGAACACATTACCTGATGGGCAAACCTTCTGGAGAGCTACATACCAGCTGCGGGTGCGGCAAAATATGGTGTGGTCAAGCGCCTATCATTCTGTGTCCTCCACCAAGGCGTAAAAGACACACACTTACCAGACACAATGCTTTCGTTTAGATAATGAGTCCATGATTTCCACTGATTCCTATGGGGAAATTTCTATGTTGAAGATTCATTCCCCGTGTCTGCTGTCATGGGATTGTTGTCTATTCCATGATGGTATATGTTTTCATTCCACAGAGTGGGAAGTGACGAAGACAGGATGTGTGTGTTACTGTGTTCCGTGAAGTGGGACTATTGTCCTTTGTTCTCTCTCTTTGCTGCTTGATGCTAGAGAGAAAGAGAGCCATGTTGCAGTGCTCCAAGTGTATTATATGTAAATAAAATAGATTAGCCAAAAGCTGAGCTGCTGAGGTCTGTTACGCAACTGCAAAGACTCTGCAGATCCCTATGTGTGCTGAAGTTTCTTGGCACCAGTCTCTGTGATGTTCGGGCAGAAGAATGCTTTTGAAGCTTCCGAAGGATCGGCCAGGAGGGAGAGAACATGCCAGTCGGGCATGTGTCTCTGCCAGGGTCCTACTCGTGAGTAGGAGAGCCTAACATTCTAATCCATGATTTGTCTTATTTCTCCCCCCTCACCCCATGGTTTCCCCCTGAAATGTCTGCAGCCAACAAGCAAAGGAGGGTTATTGTTTGGTTTGTTACTATGTTATGTATTTTTGTGTTTTATATTGTAAATCCTTGGATGAAGGGCAGTGTAGAAAATAATAATAATGATGATGATGATGATGATAATAATAATAATAATAATAATAATAATAATAATATGAAAAGCTGAATTGTCTCATCTCTCCTGTTTCCAGTGTTGTCAGATCTCCCTCCCTCCATCCCTGCATGGTTTCTGCCCGAAATGGTTGCTGCTTACCAGGAAAGCACAAACAAGTAAGGAAGTAGGACTGTTCAAATATCTAAATCTGTGGTGTGTGTAGTGAGGTTTGGGTACTAATTCATCATGTTTGGATAAACGAATTTTCACATAGTGGGAATTTGGAATGTGGGAGCTGTGTGTACAGTATCACAACTCATAGGCACATTCTAGCCAGGTAAAATAACTAGAAGAGGACAGAGAGCATGGCACAACAGAGACAGTGAGGGGTGTGACCTGGGAGGGTGTGGCCTGTGAAGAAACTTGAGGGAAAGCTAGTTTTTACTCCTCTTTTCTGAGAAATTTTAGCTCACTTTATGTTTGCAGAAACTCTATTATTTTTTCCTATTGATGGACGGAGGAAGCAACAGGATGAAAGCAAAAGGACTTAGATGCAGTAGAGAACCAAGCTCTTTGATTCCCTCTTCAATGCGATGGGCATATATTCTGGTTAGTATCATCTTGGTTAGTATTGCATCACTGTGCTAAATACTCTGGGAGCGGGTGGCGGCGTGGTGTAAACCACCGAGCCTCTTGGGCTTGCTGATCGCAAGGTTGGTGGTTCGAATCCATGCGATGGGGTGAGCTCCTGTTGCTCTGTCCCAGCTTCTGCCAACTTAGCAGTTTGAAAGTAGATAAATAGGTACCGCTCTGGTGGGAAGGTAAATGGAATTTCCATGCGCTCTGGCACTCGTCACGGTGTCCCGTTGCGCCAGAAGCGGTTTAGTCATGCTGGCCACTCAGAAAGCTGTCTGTGGACAAACACCAGCTCCTTTGGCCTGAAAGCAGAGATTTAGGCCACACCCCATAGTCGCCTTTGACTGGACTTAACCGTCCAGGGGTCCTTTACCTTTTTTTTACCTTTTTATATACGCTGTAACATGCTAATAGCCTACAGCTGATTATTACAGTAGTAATGTAGTGCCAATCTTCTACATCTGCTCAAGCTCCTCTATAAAGCCAATCTCAGTGGCAAGTAATGCCCAAAAGCATTGCAGGAAGGTGTTCCTAAGGTTACGATAGTCCCGGAATAATTGGAGGAAGCTTAATCCTAAACCCTAGCAGCACTCCAGCCTGCAAGCAGTTTCAACAAAGGGGAGAGATTTTTGCATGAACAAAAATTATATATGTAGGTAAAAATCTTAGTTTATAGAGATAAAATTTCAGTTCCGTACAATGGTGAAGCTGTATCATTTATTCATACACTGAGGCCATCTTTGTGGAAATGGTTCCCTTCAAATATTCTGTCAGGTGTACCAATTAGGCATTCAAGGTAATATCCATCTAAATAAGTCTCAGAGTAAACCCATTGAAGTCAATGGACTCAAGCTTTTTAAATCCACTGATTTCAATTGGTCTAGTAGTCCATGACTAACAGTTATTATCACTCTCAGTAGTCTTCTGTTAAGATAACGCGTTCAAATATATATTGTTCTTTGTATGTTAGATATTCCCAGGCAAGCAGCACACATCATATGGATCAGGGATGGACAAGCTGTGGCCCTCCAGATCCTATTGAACTACAATTCTGGGGAGAGACTGTTCCATAATGTATGTTATGTGTTCAAACAGTAAGATGTAAAAATAACCGGTGTTCAAGCTTTTCTAGTACATCCCTTTCATGAATGAATAGGCTCCTTATGGTCCATAGAAGGCTTTTCATATAGTGAGGGATCCCACTGGCAGAAAGAACTGTGGAGAAGGCAGTGTTTGCAGATTCTCCCCTCCCCTACAGTCCTCAGTGCCACATCTCTTAGTGCCACCTCCCACATGGCTCTGTAGCATCCCATAACCTTCTGGAAGGGCCATAGGAGATGGAGATTACAAGAGTACATCAAGAGTTGGGGATTACATCAGTAGAAGTCACCTCCTGCAATGGGAGTGTTCCCTAAATGGAAATACACTCAGGGGAATCTTCTCACCTGTGGAAGCTGAGTCTGGATCCAATCTAGGATGTATGGGGAATGTATGGAATGTACTTCCCATTTCTATATACAGTATTGTGCATTTAGATACTAGAAGCCGCACCTCTGCTCACAACCCCCCTTTCACACAAACCACCCTCATGCATCTTCCTCCTCCCACACATTGCAGCTACTAAACATCCATTTCACCCACAGGCAAATTATGAAGCCATAATTCAGCTTCACATAGAAGGTAACACATGGTACCAGGAGTGAAATGAATTGTGGGAAGGTGCTATGGATACAGTTGTACCTTGGCTCCCAAACGCCTTGGGAGTTGTACGTTTCGGCTCCCAAACGATCAAAAACCAGATGTGAGCTTCCAGGGCTTCCGACTGCTCCTGCAGCCAATCAAAAGCTGTGCTTTGGAGGTCGAACGTTTCAGAAGTCAAATGCACTTCCAGAATGGATGCTGTTCGACTTCCAAGGTATGACTGTATTTATATCTTTCACAATATATCTATCACTTGGCTTAAACCTCTGACGTTGTTTAAAACCACCATTTCCCAGTGAATTACCTCCACCCCTGCTTTACTCAGATTTCTGCTGTTGTTTTAAACCATCACTTTCCCCCATGGTATTTCCACATCACGACCACTGTTGTTATACAACCTGTCTTCATTTTAGTTCCTCTACTCCTCTGTGACTTTGTGCAAATCCAAGATGGTGATGTGTCACAACAGATCCTGCAATGGGGACTGCGTGATAGCATTCTTACATTTTTATCATAAAGGGAGATATCTGCACACATACATATGAATCTATAAACCAGTGTAAATAGTCAATCCATATTTCTTTTTGTTTTTGATTAAACTTTGCATAATTTAAATATTAAATGTAAGCACTGCATTAATGACATGCAATTGCTATTTATTCAAGCACTACTTCTGTACCTTTGGTATAACTTTATTGGGAAGAAGCTCATAAAAACTTCCATTTATTTTAGTATAATTTCAAATAACAGCCTTTAGTGATTTTTAAAACGTTAAACTAGAAATTGCCTTGTAAAATGTAACTGCTGCCTAATGCACAATAACATTTCATTTAAAGGTTTCTGTGACATTTTGTGGATAATATTTGAATAAAGAAAACTGCTTATTAAAAGAGTCCCTCTCCAAGCTTTGCAATTTTAAGATATATTAATTACCTCCAATTATTATTTGGGTAGCATATTAAGTAAAGCAAAAAAACAAGGGCATGTATCAAAAATATTATTTGTGATTTCACCCACCAATATACATACATACATACATACATACGGGCCTAAATAATGTTCTGATAACTGTTGAAAATATTCTGGACGTTGAAAAGTTGTTCTACAGGATGCTTGCATTTTTTTTAATGGTGCCATCCAATTTGAGGCATTTCAGTTGAGGCATCTTAAATACAGTTTAGAAGGAGATGGCACAACTCGCCAATTGCTGGAAAAAGGGGGGGGGACAGGCAACTGTCAGGAATGAGCCAGCTCCTAGTGGAACTTTACAGCCGACTGCAGGACAGAGAGGTTTAGATTCGACACAGGCGGAACAGCCGCCAATGCCAAGTCCCCCAGACATTGGAATGCCGGTTGCCAAGGGAACAACTGAGAGTGGGCTGGAACACAGCCAGAGCTCTCAGGAAGCTCAAACAGGCGCGAACAGACACAGAGACAGTCTTTCAGAACAGGAAGAGGTTGGAGCAGATCCAATAAGTCCAAAGAGTTGGCGAATGGAAGAGCTGCTAGACAGGAAACAAAACAAGAGACGTAAGGTGCAAAAGTTCAATATATTCTGTTGGAACCGGAAGAAGTCTTCAGAAGGGTCATCTTGAATGATAAGGTAGGTGGCTTCATTAGAGCTGTCTGGAGCGAACTGTTTGTTTTTGCAATAAATCCTCCTTTTTAATTACCTACGCTTACTGTGTTATCAAGCCTGGAACCTGGACTCCTGAGAGCAACCAACCAACTATAAGATGCAAGCATTTGGTTGGTGCATGACAGAGAATTGATTCTCTTTGAATGAAATCCATGCGGTGGTGTCTAAACCAGGGGTTCCCAACAAAATTTTCTCGAGGACCCCTCATCGAGCCACTATTGTGACAAGGACCCCCATTAATTGACTTACTTGTTTGAACATCAAATGCATTATCTTCCTCTTCATCTGTAGGCCTTTGTCGTTTTAACGAACCACTTTTTAACCAACGGTCCATTTTTAACTACGCGAACTGTAGCTTCCGCGAAAAACAACGCTTTGTTTACAAACACTACTGTTTTGCAAAGAGGCAGCACGTGCCAGGGAGGAGGGAGGGGAATGGAGAAGACAGGGTACCTGCGCAGTAGCGCACAAATGAAGCCGACGCGCGCAAAGCATATTGGGGAGGTGAGCGTTTAGAATGTGTGCGCTGCCTCTTTGCAAAACAGTAGTGTTTGTAAAGCGCCACCTAATGGCATACAGCAGAACTACTGCCTCTATCTAATTCTAGTTTTGCGCTAGACTCTGCTCATGCAGGAAGCGTCCAAAACAAAAAATCTGTTATCATACGAAATATATTTATTATATTTTTTTATTCTAATAGCATCTTGCGGACCCCTCTGGCATAGCTCGTGGACCCCTGGGGGTCCGCGGACCACCTGTTGGGAACCACTGGTCTAAACAATGCATCCTGAAGGTGCAAGGAATTTGCACTTGCACAATGGAACCTCCCCCTCTGTTATCCCCATTCATATACCCATACCTTCCTCAAATATGCTCTGAAGGGTTGGGGAGACCCCTAGAACATACTAAGGGGGAGGGGGGAAAGGTTCTATTGCACAAGTGGAAATTCTTGTGCTGATATGTGAATGTTGTGCTAGCGGATGTTGCATGGTTTTATTTGCTAGTATTAATAAATTTATATTCCTCTGGGGAAAGCAAGCATCAAAAAAGTTAAAACAATATAATTCCAGAGAAAATAAAGCATATTTAAAACATTTCAAAGCAATTTCAAAAACATCTAAAACATTTCAAAGCTTGTAGAGCATCTAAAAAGGATTAAAAGCAGTAACACACCCTCACAGCTACTAACTTCAAGGTTGCCAAGGCCAGGATCTTTCAGCCCTCAATTAACTTCTGTGTAGACTAAGAGAAAGGGAATCTTCTGAGATACTAAGGCCATTGCTTCTTTATTTGGATGTGAGAGTTTCTTCTTTTAAGACAGGGGTAGAAAACCTGTGGACCACCAAACGTTTTTGGGCTCCAACTCCCATCAGATCCAACCCACATGACTGGGGGTCATACATGATGAAAACTGTAGCCCTTTCTGAAGGGCCATAAGTTTCCCATCATTGGCTGAATAACATTTCCCAGCAAGGAAGTCTCTTGTTTCTTACTAGCTTATAAGCAACTTGCTTCTTGAGTGTATTTTAGTTTTTAAAAAATTCCAATAGTCCCTCCACTTCCACCGCCTCAACAATTTGGAGTACTTTCAGAATGTCCAGAAATCCCAAGTGTAAGCTCTGTACAATCCCACCTCGCTTTTAACAGGAGATACAAACTTTATCCACCCTTTCTAGCTAGTATCTCTGTAATTTCCATCAAGGTGTCCCAAGGGCACTTGGAGGTGTGCTGAACGCATTGAACCTTGTCAGGTCCTCAGCACATTTGATGGATATCCACAGCACATCCCCCAAACACAACAGTAATTCGAGAATCATTCTAGCGGGATGAGGCACTGTAACAACTCCTTTTGAGTAATTACAGTCTTCTAGGTCAATTAGAGTAAGGGTGTCCTCAAATACCTAAACTTTCCTAGTGAAGTTGGAGGAAGTTGCCAACGACTTTGTGCCGCTGTGGGACTCTTTTTAGACCAATTCCTATTGAGAACAAGTTTACAAAAGAATTCATTGTTTGTGTAGGATAGCTGCAGCCACCCTTTTCTCTGATAAAAATAAAATAACCTCAGGAAGGAAAGGCACATATTTTGATATTTATTTATTGGTCTAGGAAATACATCAAAACATTAGGGAAGCCTGAAAGCTGGTGGATAATGAAGGCTGAAATCCTAACTTTACTTGCCTGGGAGTAAGCCCCATTGAATTCAGTAGGACTTAATTCTTAGTACACATGCTTCGAATTGCACTATTAGTTCTGTTCTGTACATTAGTCTGGATGGTATAGATGAGGTCAGTTCACAGTGGAATTCATTGATACTGAATTTGGCAACCATCCCTTAATACAACCATTCTTTATTTCTTTCATCAGTTTAGGTAGTTTCAAAGTGACACAGAATGCTGAAGTACTTTATGCCCAGCGCCAGCCTTTATTTAATTTTGAAATCTCTCCGGGGTATAAAATACAAAATGACAATGATGCTAAATTGAATAACACGTGGCATTTCAGGGCGGCCTATATGATATGATGCTGAGATGCACTTCTTAATTCCAAATCTTTCTTGTAAATCCTGCTGATCTACAGACACTGTGAACAGGTAAGGTTCTTTCATTACTGAGAATGTAGGAATAAAATCACTCAGTCCTCACCATGAGTAAAAGCACGCTGTGGAAATGTGGATATTTCCAGAAAAACTGCATGCTGTTAATGCCAGGGCAGGCTCTAGGGGTAGGCTGGGTGGCGCAGGGCGCCGGGCCAGCAGGGGGGCGCAGTGCGGCAAAGCCTTGCGGAAGCCGTGATGCGCGCTGCGCCCGCCCACCAGGGCAAGGGCACCGGAGCAATCTCCGCACCACGGCAGCAGGGCACCCAACATGCTTGAGACGGCCCTGGTTAATGTGTTACCTTTTTTTAATGAAGATGCACTCATAAGCCCTTTGAAAATATATCAAGTTCCAACAAGCTTGATGCCATTAAAAGCAACAAGGTCCAGAGGGTGGCAACATGAGAACAGGCCTGCTCTGTAGTAGCTCCCCATCTGTGGAATGCTCTCCCCAGGGAAGTTCACCTGGCACATTCATTATACACTTTAGGCACCAGGCAAAAACGTTCCTTTTAAACCAGGCTTTTGGTTGATTTGATTGCCATAGTATACCCTTTTAAAATGTGGTGGTTTGGGGGGAAGGAGTTTTTAGGGTTGTTGTTTTATTTTGATTGTATATTTTGTGGTTTTATATTCTGATTTTTGTTCTGTGAACTGCCCTGAGACCTTCAGGTATAGGGCGGTATATAAATTCAGTAAATAATAATAATAACAATGGGAATAATTTGCAGAACTCAACAATATCTTGCCATTTTGAATGAAATTTAAGGTAAAAGTATGGTGCCTTCTACTTAGCACCACCCAGACTGCTATGGGTCCTATCCAATGTAGCACTATATTAAAGTAAGTTAATAGTAAAATTGTTCCACTGGGATAAATGCTTTGTCCCAGCGGAACATTGCTGAACAAGAAAATGCAGGTTGCTAGTAACTTTATTTCACAATTGATTCCACAATCCGTTGCACAATGAGTTTCTGCTAGCACAACTGTGGCATTTAATCCCTTGGTTGGGCAACATTAAAGCTCACCTATCTTCGAATGAAAGAGCTCTTGCAGGAATGGACAGAGTACACAGACGCATGTTTTAGCACTTTCAGTGGCAGCAAAATGGATGCTAAACTCAAGGAGTAGAAAATGTTTTGCTCCGGTCTCAAAATGACTCCATCTCTGGACAGAGTTATTTCTGTATCCACATCATTGCCTTTGTTCTTCACATTAGAGAAGTTTCATAGAATCATAGAGTTGGAAGAGACCACAAGGGCCATCCAGTCCAACCCCCTACCAAGCAGGAAACACCATCAAAGCATTCTTGACATATGGCTGTCAAGCCTCCGCTTAAACACCTCCAAAGAAGGAGACTCCACCACACTTCTTGGCAGCAAATCCCACTGTCGAACAGGTCTTACTGTCAGGAAGTTCTTCCTAATGTTTAAGTGGAATCTTCTTTCTTGCAGTTTCGAGAAATGTTATGTCCTCTTTATTAAAAACTGAAAGATAAGCAGATGATAATTATGTGGGCTGGATGCATGTATCAAGAGAGAAGAGGAACATTGTTGTTAGAGAAAACAGAACCAGCAGGGTTATTAGATCTCTTCTATGCTTCATGAAAATGAGGACAGTTCCAGTAGTAATGGGCATCCTATGTTGATGATTCATTCCCTGTGTCTGCAGTCATGAGATTGCTGTCTATCACATGATGGTATATGTTATCATTCCACAGAGTGGGAAGTGACGGAGACAGGATGTTTGTGTTACCGTGTTTCCTGAAGTGGGACTATTGTCCTTTGTTCTTCCTCTTTGCTGTCTGATGCTAGAGAGAGAGGGAGCCATGTTGCAGTCCTCCATGTGTTTCTATATGTAAATAAAATAGATTAGCCAAATGCTGAGTTGCTGAGGTCTGTTACACAACTGCGAAGACTCTGCAGATCTGTAAGTGTGCTGATGTTTCTTGGCATCAGTTGCTGTGAAGTTTGGGCTGGAGAAAGCTTTTGAAGCTTCCAAACGATCAACCAGGAGGGAGAGAACATGCCAGCCGGGCATGTGTCTTTGCCAAGGTCCTACTCATATGTAGAACAACTCCTAACATCCTAGCTGTACACTGATATTGAGAAAATAGCATCACCTACTAAGTTATTTCAAATCCATATCCTGTCCCATTAATTGGTGTTCAGAGATCTTCAGCTAGGCGCACCTGCTTCTAGTCTATTGTCCCGAGGAACTTAGGACCACCACACAAGAAAGAATGGCAATCATGTGCAGCATTCATCTTAGCTTTTGATTCATAGATTAGATGGATTCTTAAGCATTCCTTCAATTGTGCCTGCAGATTTGCATGGCAAATTCATTTTAAAACAAGAAATTTAAGTCGCTCTTAGAAAGCATAATAACAGCATAGCATATAAAAAGTTTCATTACCAGCTTATATGAAAGGTTTATCACGACCAGGTTTATAAGTTCACGGATTGGTGAAGAAACGAACAGCAGCTTGCGGTCTACAAAAGTAGGAGGAAAGGCTATGTAACAGTCATGGATCTGGCCCAAGAGGTGGTGCAGATGGCGAGATGGGAGAGCAGAGAAAGCCTTGGGTGCTAAATTAATGGAGGAGGCAGATGCTCATAACAATGTCAGAGAACTGAATTGCCAATGGGGAGGAAAGTGATTATTGGATTGTATCTAATTTGGAAGCCTGAGAGAGTACCAATTATTTAACTCAGTCAACTCACTTGATGGCCCAGAAAATGAGTACACCTTCCTATATCTGTTTGGAAGGGTGTCTGTCCTCATTGCTGCATTTCCTTTTCTGATGAGGGTGCTAGGTATTACAACAGGCATCCCCAAACTTCGGCCCTCCAGATGTTTTGGACAACAATTCCCATCTTCCCCGGCCACTGGTCCTGTTAGCTAGGGATCATGGGAGTTATAGGACAATACATCTGGAGGACCGCAGTTTGGGGATGCCTGTATTACAACTATACAGAAAGGCTGGGTTATAGAAAGAAACAATTTATTGAAATGCAAATCACTGAAATGCAATGGCAGAGAACTAGAATACTGACTGTAGTTGTGGGGGATTCAGAATCAGATTAGAAAAGGGTGATTGCTGCCTGAAATCCTGAAATCTGCACAAATCCTCAATCTATCTATCTATCTATCATCTATCTATCATCTATCTATCTATCTATCTATCTATCTATCTATCTATCTAATCTAGCTATGTGATATTTCAGCACAATTCTCTTATTCTGTGGGTTACTGCTTATATTCCCCACCTTTCATATGTGAAAAATACCCCTCTAATTTATATATGGTGAGGGCCATAGCTCAGGGGCAAAGCACCTGAAAACCTGTAGAGCTTCTGCCAGTCAGTGCAGACTGTACTGAGCTAGATGGATCAATGGCATGACTCAGTTTATGACAGCTGCCTATGTTCCTAATTTTCAAAAAAGTGCTTCCACTTTGACAATTATTTTATTTATTTATTTCATGAAATGTATATGCTGCTTGGTTGCAGAAAACCTCAAAGCTGTTTGCAATGACAACATGTCAGTAAAATATTACGTTGATTGGATGTCATGGAGCAAGGGCAGATTATAGAAGGAAGAACTACATGTAGGCTGAAGTGGAGTCAAAAGACCACAGCTTCTTTCAAAGTTTGTCAGGGCATGGGGCAAGGATCTAGTAATGGAGCACCCTGATTGCTGTCTCATCCAAGCATCCTGGCCCACTTGCCCAAATGATGCTTTTGGGAATGGGAAGAATATCAGGCTTGCCACAGCGCAGACAGATCCCACAGACACATTCAACAGCCCAGGGTGTGTGTCAGACTTTTGTCAGACATGAAACAAACCCTTAAGGGCATCTCCTTTTTAGGAAATGGGGTGCTCACCCACTTATCCTAAATAACGATCCATTTCAATGCTTTCTCTTCCAGGAACAGTAAAATTTAAAGAAAAGAAGGTACACAACAGTGCAAGCCAACAACAGAACGGCAGATTTGTTGGTAGGAAAGGAGTCTGCGCAAAAGAGCCCAAATCACAATTGTGAATAGGATTCTCCTTTCCAAACCCAGCAACCAGCATTTGTGAGATGAGGCCCCTCTCCCCACTTTGTGATGAAATAAGACACATGGACACCAGCATTTTAGGTTAATGGGCTGAAAAAGGCCACAACTTTATTGGTTACAGAATGTGAGTGGTATTGGCTTAGGCACTGGATCCTGACCGACTTTACTTGACTCCTGCCCGCTCTGCAGGGAGTCACACAAGGGTTAACAACCTGTGGGGGGGAGCTTGTTGATGCAAATCAACTGGAAGCTTTCCCCTAGAGTCACTGGAGGGTCATGCCATGACCTGGGCATCAGACAGGAACCACAACCACCGGATTCCTTTAACAGAATACCCTTCAAGGTGAGGGGTAGGTGATGGCCACAACCTCCTCTCCAACACACAATGCATTTTCCAATGCCTAACCGCCAAACTTTACAAAGTTGTGACGATTTGCTACGAGGTAGGCGAAAAACCAAGTGGCTGGTGCCAATCTGCCAAGTGGGAAAGATTCCTACCATGCCCCTTGGACAACCAAGGCGACCAACCGAAGTCCATAGCAAGGTCAGGTGCAGAAGCAAAACCTAGAGAGAGAGGGAGGACGGGTGATCCGAGGAAGCCAAAACAACAAGGCAGCGCTCGTGTGCCCGCGGCCGTTTTAAACAGCTAAACCATGCCCCCCCAGCCAGCTGGATTGGCTGGCTAGAGTGCGTGGGCACAGGACTCCAGTGACGCAGGGGCCCCCTGCGAGTGCAGGAAGCAATTCCTGCTCACAACACCTCCCCTCGGGGAAGAGGAGAGGTTTTAACTCTAATCCATAGCAAGATAACAAGCACTAAAATTGGGGAAGATGGGCGGGGAAGTTGGCAACAGCATTGGCTGAAGACACAACCATTGATGTCCTAAGCATGGACCAGAGGGATAAAGTTTCCCCTCAGTTGTGCTTTCAGGTTCTCCCCTCCAGGGGAAGATGAATCCCGTCATTGCACCTTCCCCCTGGCAGCCACACAGAGTGGTAAGCTTGGATCCAGGACTTGTATTTTGGGTGGTAGGATATAAAATGGGATGAGTCTTCTGTGCCTTGAAATATTTCCCCCTTTCAAAAAGCCTTGAAGGGGAGTGTGAAAAATTGACTGTTGCTGTGAAGCTGTAATTCTAATGGTCACCAGCCTCAGCTTTCTAACCGGTGAAATTTCAGAGAGCACTTTAATATGCTCACATTTGCCACAGTATGAAAGTACATTTTCCTATTTATAAACTGGAAGCATTTCGACAGAAGTTAGAATAATCTGCCATTACATCAACACCTCTTTTTAAGCTGAGACTCCTTTGAAAACGATTCTCTGTGGCACAGCCTTATATGGTGGGGGATGTAGATGTATTGCCCCTCGGCATGACTCATTAAAATTATTCTACAGAGTGCAACCGGTCATATGCTGAACAAAAGTGTTCTGTGCTGCCAGCTCTGACCATGCGGTAATTTTGTTTTAAGCAGCAATCTTATGTACTATTTTCTGTTGGCCAGAGGTGGAGACCTACATTGTATTTTGTGTAGGTCTCCACCTCTGGCCAACAGAAAATAGTACCTAAGTATACAAAGGATTGTGATGTTAGGAGACTTCAAAGTTGCTGAACAGAAAACATGTGGGACAACCTACCCAAAGTATTGCCTGGATAGCTCAGTTGGTTAGAGGGTGGTTTTGATAATGCCAAGGTTGCAAGTTTGATCCCTATATGGGACAGTTGCATAGGAGGTTGGACTAGATTGAAAGGGTCCCTTCCAATTCTATGATTCTATGTTTCTATGCCAGCTTCAGTACAGATGGGAGGGAGGGAGGGAGGAAGAGGTGAGGAGAAAGGGAGAGAGGGAGAGACTGCTTGGAAGCTCATTGATCCTAATTTGGGAGGGACACATTTTCAATTTCAGTTTCCCCCAGTTTCTTATTTTCCCAGTCTTTTATTTCACTGCATTTCCTCCTCATTTTGCATTTTTTCTAAAAGGGGGGGGGAGTCCTTATGGAACGTCATCATAATTTTAGCATGCATTCCTTTAAATATATACATTTTGAATGCAATTTTGCCTAATAATTCATTTTTGGAAAACAACTTTTCCTCGTGCAATGCATTTTTGTATCTCAGCTCCAGTCATGGCTGGTGCTGATTGTTTTAATTATTGAATGTTTGCTTTGTAATCTGCCTAGAAAATGTTGAGTGGCCACATAAATTCAATAGAACAACAACAATAGTGTTGTTGTTATTTAGGCAGCTTGTCATGCAACAACGTGACATTTAAAGAATAAAAATATTTCATGCATTTAATGAGTAACCGTAATTAATATGCAGGGTGTGATCTTGAGAAAATACACTTGGATTGGGTGCTTTAGAAAGAAATAGCAAGCAGTTTTGTTTTGTTTTTCATTTTCCACATAAGGAGAGCCAGAGACCTATGGCAACGCCAACCGCACGATAAACATGCCAAGAGGAACATGATGAAAGGAAACGTTGGTCTCCCTGTCTGGTGGCAATCCCTTGTATTACTTCCAGATCATGACTAATAGATCACTCACTTTGTCAGAACTAATCCTCCATGAATTTTGGCTAGCCAAATTTGGATGCTTATTAACACACATATCCAAATATGAATCCACACAATCCTGAGCAATCCCGTGGATTTGCTTGCTGCGAATAAACAAAAAGGATGAATAAACAAAAAGGATTCATTGCAACATTAAACATGAACCTCTAGAAGAGGAGGTTAAGAACCTGTGGCCCTCCAGATGGTGCTAGACCCTATAAACCACAGCGACCATGCTCGATGGTCAGAGATGATATAATCCAGTAGCATCTGGAGGGGACAGCCGATTCCCCATCCCTGGTCAAGAAGGACACCAAGGCCTGAAGCTCTGTTATCTATTTGATTAATTGGTTTCTAACCTGCCTTTCACTAGAAACAGTCTCAAGGAGACAAGCAGAATAAAGCACAAAAGCACAATAAAAATACAATATCAAAGCAATAAAAGCGCAAGAATAAAACATCAACTAACAGATAAAAACCAGCAGCTATTCTCAGACGTTGCTAAAAGCATGAGAGAACAGGATGAATGTTGTCTGATACCTGTGAAAAGACCATTTCCAGAGCAGTTTACACAAATTTAGACTATAACAACCAGATAAAAACAACAGCAAAACATTAATAATAGTCGGGGGATGAAACAATAGTACTTAAAATGCCTGGAAGGAGGGGAAAAAATATTGGCACATAAATGCAAACAATGTTGTCTTCTTAGCAGTGGCAACAATATTTGTCCAGAAACCTTCATCCTTCTGAATGTTGACCAGAAGAAGTGGAATGGCTTTACAGGAGTCCCTTCTCAGTTTCATGATGAGTTGCAATTAGAAATGTGCAATACTGATGAGGGGGCTGGAGCTGAGGGGGTGGGTAGTGATTATTTGAGGAGACTTTGGATTTTCCTTTCAATCTTATTACATCTGAGGTGTCTGTACGTAGTCAGGCTGCTTTGGGTTTTATCATTGTAGCTCCTCTACAGCTTAAAGTATAAAATTGTGACCATTCAACCACACCCATGACTCAACTCTTCCTTTTGATTGCGGAGGCAATCTTTACCTAAAATAATTCTTATCATAAGCTTTATGATAAGGTGCACCTCAGCAAATGTTCAGCGGTAAGGTTCTTGCTTCACCCATCAAATTACAGTAATCCTATCCAGATATTCTCTCAATGCATAAAGTATGTGATGTATGAACTGGCTTTAAATGATGTTAACTATGTGGGAAAGAATTGTAAATGCTCAAGAGGAAAAATAGAGTAAAACCCTTGTGGGTACAGAAGTCTTCTTGTGTATCCCTGTGGGACACAGTTTCTGAGATTCCATTGCAAAATAATTTATTTGCTGGCTCAGAGCGTTCTATCCCAACTTTTTCTCCTTTCTATTCCCCCGCCCACCCTTTTAATAGCCAGCTTTAGTGACTGTATTTGGCGACGGTAGAAATCTCAAGGAACACATTGCGCTAATGCCGTAGCTCATGAAGAAACAGGTTCAGTGTAGTGTATCATGACAGACTGAAATGGAATTCCAGCCATGTGAAGGTAAATTTTCCAGCTGTGCTGGCACAGATTGGAATAACTCACTCATGACTGCTGCCGAAGAAAGTGTCAGTCTATATCTCAAACTGAAGGTATCAGCCACTTCGCACTGCAGCCTGAAACAGGCACAAACACACAAACACAAACACACACACACACACAATAAAAAGGTAAAGTAAAATGCAGCTTGTATGTTTTTAAATAAAGGTTCTCTTTCTTTCTCTGTGTGTGTCTCTCCTTATTCTTGGGCCAAATAACACCCAAACTCTTCCATGAACGGTTAGAGGTTTAATCATTCTCTATGCATACAACCCATTATGGTAACATCCAGGTTTTCCCTGTTACAGAAGATGGCAGTTTTATGAATGGTGCTTTCATATAATGGGGTGTTTGGTGTTCCATCCAGAGGAGGAGAATGCAGATGGACAATGAAGCAGTGGATTTCTGCTGATGTTCTGATGAACATTGCCGCAGCATATGGATTACAGTTGAAGCGTTGACCACAAACAGGCCACTTGTGAAATAATGGAAGGCAGGTGAAAAGAATTTATGTGCCATTATTGCCATTCCCATCATGTTTGGTAAGATCAGACATGAAACAGGTACCATATTTTGCTAGCATTAGCATGAGACATAGCAAAATGATGACCCCAGTCTTGTGACATAATGAGAAATTAGCAAGGCTGCAAAAAATGGTACCGTGTTGTAACCTCATGTAAGCCACTGAACAATGATGGACCTGATAGCTGTAGGGCAAACATGCCCCCTTCTGCTTGGCTTGTTATAAACAGTTTACAGCTTTAGCTACTACAAAACAATGTTACTCCTATGGCCCTTTGCCAGAGGCAAATTTGTCCCTTCTTCAGGACACATGAGCTAGAATGTTTGTGTTCTGATGCAGGGCACGTTGGGCCAATGAGCAGACTAGAACACACTTTTATAAGCATGTGCAACCCACCCTATGCAACAATAAGGGAATAAAAAGATTTCTTCCAGTAGCACCTTAGAGACCAACTAAGTTTGTTAATGGTGCACACGAAAGCTCATACCAATAACAAACTTAGTTGGTCTCTAAGGTGCTACTGGAAGGATGTTTTTTATTTTGTTTCGACTACGGCAGACCAACACGGCTACCTGCCTGTAACGACAACAATAAGGGATTAGCTAGTTGCCCTTTGAGGGGCAGGATGGGGCTTTAGGGATTGATTTATTAATGCATCTTTGGCTGATTGCATTTAATTGTGTCTTTAGCCAGAATTAACAGGTAGTGCGGGCACACAATAAGATGACTTAGGACAGACATCCCCAAACTCGGCCCTCCAGATGTTTTGGGACTACAATTCCCACAATCCCTGACCAATGGTCCTGTTAGCTAGGGATGATGGGAATTGTAGTCCCCAAACATCTGGAGGGCTGAGTTTGGGAATGCCTGACTTAAGATATCATGCTGAGCATGGTAAGGTACCTGGAGGATGAATGGCTGATTATTCAGCCTACCTCTTATTGCCAGCTTTGAGGGGATGTGAGAAGGGAGTGGCTTTGGAAAACTTTAAAGTTGAATCCTGGTCATGGAGCATGGGACACTCAGATTTAAGTTTGCCTTTATGACGATCAGATGATAAAATGCATGGATCAGCAAGTTGTCTTATCGGAGAGTGAAATCCCACTGACAACTGGGAATGATGCAAAGTCATCTTTAAGATTTTTCAAAAACAACAACAACAAAGAAAAACCTAAGGCAGATGGAAAGTGATAGCATGAGGTAGATGTTGTGTTTCAATAGCGATCCCTTTAGTGCTTTCCACACCTGCTAACACTGAAGGTTACCAACCTTGGGGACACTCATATTTAAGAAAATGGGGGGTGTATCCGTGTATAAGACGCCCCTTTTTTGACATTACTTTTTAGGAAAAAACCTTTGTTGTATACACAGAAAAATGTGGTATTTTTTATTGCTGTTTGGAAAGTGATTGAGAAATGGATTGAAATGTGTGGAATGAATGAATGATTAATGGGATGGTGTGTAAAGTCATCCCACAAACAATTAAGGATGAATGCTTGTTGTCATATAATAGCTTGTAAACAAACCAGAACAAATGTTCAATATAGACCAGATATAGTCTAAGTATTGCATAAGCTTGGTGTAAACAAATCAAGATGAATGCTGAGCAGGTCATCTGGAGGAACCCTTAGTCTGCTTTCAATCAGCCCTCACCTGCCTGCAGTCTTACTTAAATCTCAGTCTGTGGAGTGACTTGGCCTGTCAACTTCCTCTTCAGTGTTGTCCTTCTAGAACATGGCAGGGAACAGGATGGGGCAGAACTTAGTTGTTTCTGTATCTCCCAGGCTTCTGCCTCACCAGTCTCAGTGGACACCAATCACCACTGGCACCCATGCTCCCCAAATGGGACAAGGTGATCTTTGGGTTTCAAATGAGCAATCCCTTCATTTAATGCATACCTAAGGATCTTCAATGGGCTACAATTTCGTCATCCTCATCTGTGTATTTATATGCCACTTTTCCAGAAAATTGTGTCCAAAATGCCTCACAATGCATCTAAGTAAGCCCTTCTGGCTTGCACTCTTTATAAAGAATTGAGGAATGAGATTATCACCCCTTGTTTATTGTCCATTCCAGGTCGCCCAACCACTGCCACTGTGTCCTTTCTCTTGGCAGATCAAGATGAGCAGGTGACAGCACAGGTTGCAAGGTTTTTACCTGGGGCGATCAGAATAAGATCCACTATTTGACTATTGATTCAAAACCCTAAAATGCATTTTATATAATTGACTTTTTATTTCTATTCTTTGTATATCGTATTGTTGTTTTATTGCTATGGCCGATGGCTGGTGCAAATAAATATTCATTCATCTAGTAAGCAGTAAGTAAGGAACATTGGAATAAAATTCCACAGAAAATCTCTTCCACCATAGGAGGAGGAGATGTTGTGGGCCCACGAGGCCTTCACGTGGGGGGGGGTTGCCATTCCCCCCCCCAGCCCATTGGTCAGCTCCCTGCTTCGGCGCGCCCTTGGCGCATCCAATTAGGAGGTTCCAAGGGGGCGTGGCTCGCTGATTTAAGCGAGCGCGCGGCAGAGCGGGCTGGAGTCGGATATAGTCGGTTAGATCCAATGCCTATGCCAATACCTCTCTACATCCGTAATCAATAAAGTTGTGGCCTTCTATGCCCATTAACCTTATGCAATGTGTCCTGTGTCTTTATTTCTCCCGGGGAGGCATCGGGGTATCGCCACACAATTGCCTTTTTCTGGGACAGGGAATAGCAAGGAAAAGAAAAGCCTCAGAATTTTATGGTAAATATTTCTGAGAAATCTCAGCTCAGCTCTAGTACACATCTCCTCCATAAAGTGTATCTTGGTCCAAAGAAAATGCTGGCTGAGCAGGAACTAAATCACTTAGAAATGGCAAGACAATTGAAGGACAAATCAGAGGTCAAAGTGGTCACTTACAGCTTCCGTTGATCATAGCAAAATCAACCAAAAATCACAAAGGAAACCACCAAGTTGTGTGTAAAGAATGGTTGTTTCACTTTACCCTGCCATCACTTCATAAGAATGCCCCCCCAATGTGTGCGCGCGCACGCATGCGCATACACAGACGCATATTTGCTTATTTTATAATCATAGAAACATACAAGAGGTTCTTTCAATTCGAAAGCTTTTAAAACATAAAGAAAAGATTGTGCAACCTGCCAGTCTCAACAATCGGCCATGAGTCAAATGGATTTGACCCGTCTGCAAAGCTTCTGGGTTTGTTGTTCATTTATCTTGTATGTCAGGGCTCTGCATTTCTTGGTGATGATGCGAAATGTTAAAGTGCATCCAGCACTGTGGCTATTTTTGTAAAGGATGAAAATAGATTGAACCTCAGTCTCTTGCATGGGGGAGTTGGCAAGAAAAAGGGAATCAATTGAAATAACATCATCCCTTGGGCACCATGAACAGGATACCTTCCCTTAAATTGTTTCTTCATGCCCAAAATAAAAGCATTAGCATAATAACAAGTGAGCATCAAAGTAAGGATCTCTGTCTAACATCAACATTTCGTATGATGTAAGTGCATTGTGATTTTGGTGTCTCCACTCTTATTTTAATTCCAAACTGATTAGCATACAGTACTTGGTTTGCCTTTGGGTTATCCATATAGAAAATTAGATTTCATTGCTTATCCCATTCTGAGGGCTTGAGCCCAATAAGAAATTAGAAAATGTATAACATTCCATTAGCATTCAATTAAACAGCTTGAAATGATTTTGATTTTTTTTTGCACAAGGGCCTACGGATTAATGTATTTAAGTGCACATAAATAAGTGTTATTATTTAAGATATGCATGCAAGGAACTTCAGGGATGTTGAGGTTCATCAGTGTACATGTGAAATATCACAAGACAGATGAGAAATGTATTAGATTGTGTGTGTGTGTGTGTGTGTGTGTGTGTGTGTGTGTGTCTGTCTGTCTGTCTGTCTTTATATATCTGGCTGTATCCAACATTAGCTCTGAACAGAGCAGACCCATTGAATAATAAGGTCAGAGATCTCAAAAAATATGGCTTAGTTATTTATGAATGCAACAACAGCAGCCAGGATCTTGTACACGCAGAACTGGAAAAAACAACAAAAGAAGAAAGGATTTGAAAGCTCATGGATTATGTGGAGCTGGCAAAACTAATAGCAAAAATAAGATTTAAAAAATCCTTCCATTAGCACCTTAGAGACCAACTAAGTTTGTCATTGGTATGAGCTTTCGTCTGCATGCACCCTTCTTCAGATACACTTCTACTGGAAGGAATTTTTTTATTTTGTTTCGACTACATCAGACCAACACAACTAACTACCTGTAGCAAAACTAAGAAACCAACATGACAGACTATTCATGGAAGCCCTTTCTGAAATATCTGGGAAAATATAATAATCAGATGAAATCATGAGCAGGATTTGAAACATGAGCAGCAGTATAAAATTGATAATATATGAAATAGAAGAATTCAGGTCCAGTATACCTGAAGGAGCGTCTCCACCCCCATCATTCTGCCCGGACACTGAGGTCCAGCGCCGAGGGCCTTCTGGCGGTTCCCTTGCTACGAGAAGCCAAGTTACAGGGAACCAGGCAGAGGGCCTTCTCGGTAGTGGCACCCACCCTGTGGAATGCCCTCCCACTAGAGGTCAAAGAGAACAACAATTACCAGACCTTTAGAAGGCATCTCAAGGCAGCCCTGTTTAGGGAAGCTTTTAATGTTTGATGGATCTCTGTATTTTAATATTTTGTTGGAAGCTGCCCAGAGTGGCTGGGGGAACCCGGCCAGATGGGCGGGATATGAATAATATATTTATTATTATTATTATTATTATTATTATTATTATTATTATTATTATTATTATTTGTCTTGGGTGAAATGCTTATTAGAATGCAGTATGTAAATAGGATGGGATTGACAACAGGATGGATGGAAAGGTGGAAAGTCAAAGTTTAAAGAGAAATGTATAAGATTTGGAATCTGGAATTTAAATGTAAAGAATTTAAAAATGATTCCGGGGGGGGGGGAGAGAACTAATGTACATGATTAATTTAGGTACATTGATTTTAATGGGTCTATTCTGAGTAATACTTCATTGGATAAAACTCGTACTTCAAGTAAGGCAAACGCAATAAATATATGCAAGACAATTAATGCCAATCACAAACTTGAGAGTCCTGATGCCCCAAATTGGGATTTATTTTATTTTATTGTGCAGCCATCCCTTTGCTCCTGGTTGTGTTTGGAGTGTATCAGTCGACTGCTCCAAGGAATGGAAAGCGAGCACCGTGAAATATTGAGCAAGTTAAATGCAACAAGACACGTTATGCTTAGGAATGGTAAGGCCAACTGCACTGGGATCACAGCATGTTAAAAGCAGAAGCAGAAGCAGCCTGGTTGTGAATGTAAGCCCAGGACAGGATAAGAGCTGTAAAGGACTGAGGACTTCATATTTAAGAATTTAGTCCAGCAAAGAAAATGTGAGTCTTGCTGTACTTAATGAACAGTGGACAAATGGATGGTGAATTCTCTTTGTTGATTGTGCTAATGCATCAAATGACTTTTTGAACCATTCCCCCCACTGCTCCAGTGGAACAAAAAACTGAAAGGGTTTTAGCTGACAAAGAATGAAAGAAAGCATAGGCGCTGCTCTCTAAAATGTTTAAATCCTTTCCACAAAAAACAGTTTGATTTAATTACAACTAGAAAAGGCAAAACTCCTTAGGAAAATGTGATTTGAATAAAAGTGTAACAGAAACAGTGATAATTATGCATTTAGACTGCAGCAACTGTGTGTGGAGCAAATCAGATGACTTTCCCAGACTATTTCTATATATCCTATTTTCTGGAAAACATTGCATTAATTCACAAGTCGTGGCAGCTTTGTTTTCTTATGAAAAAGATTTTGAAATCGGGCGCCTTATTATAATATGGTATACATAGTATAAATCTTATTTTTTTCGATAATTGCAATAAATGAGCATTTGCAGTGTTCACGATCCCTTCAGGATGGCACAGAACAGGAAAATATTTTAGAAAAATAAAATATTTTCATCCCAAAAGTCATCACAGCACTATTGTTAGCATACAAGTGCAGCAACTACGACATGGCAATCATGCACACAGTAACGGATTAGCCACAGGATGGAAGATTTATTACACCCTGGATTAGAAAGAGTTAATCCACCTCCAGCTTAATTGACAGCGCATCTTTAGGAGGCGGGACGGTGCCCGGTTTAAAAAGGAGGGAATAACCGTTTTGGCAGTTGGTAGAGGAAGAGTGGGAAGTGTGGTGACGAAGAGGGAAGAAGAAGAGTGTGGGGCCAGGATAGTGGTGGTTTAGGTTAGGCTTAGGATAACTTTAAGTTAAAGTCTGACAGAGTTAATGTATAACTGTAACTAAGCTTGTAAACCTATGCATCGTTAAGAAAAGAAAAACCTATGTTCTCAAGAAAATAAAATTCATCTTCTTTTTGTGCCAGCAGTGTATTAAAACTCACAGAGGTGGAGACTCAGAAAAGGGCAAAACTTACCAAAGGAAAAGGGGATAGTTTGTGTCCTAGAGTCACACAAGAAGGGCAGTATGGTGAAAACCTAGAGTGCCACAAGTTTGCCAGGGTGATATGGCAGACTGATACGGTGGGGATCTGAGTTCAGGGAGCCCCTGTTCTGTAGGCAAGAGGTTGTTCATTCAAATAGCCCTGAGTGTTTGTGACATCAGGCCACGAAAGCTGGAATTAGACTCTCTTTACTGAGAAGCCCAGAATTGAGGGGTTTATTTTAAGGCGTAAGGAATTGAGTGGGGATTGCTTTACCCCTGTACCCTTTCTTCTCATAATGTATTGACAACACTGGCGAGGGGGTTCGTCGCACACACAATATCATGAAAAATTCAGTCCAGATCCAGCCTGCCATGGCAAAATGAACACCAGAGCTGTTTCCAAAGGCATGCCAACATTTGAATGGCTAGCTCGTTGTGGGCTGACATGTCTATGATCCAGCATGGGAGACCACATCTGATAAGCACTATCAGAGTGCGCTTAGGAAGTCAGTTCATGGAGAAAACCTATGCAGTGTTTGGCTGCAGAATGCCCTCAATTTTTAGAGGGACGGAATGGGACGAAGTGCAAAGGAGTGAGGAGAAGGTAAATGTGTGCATCGCCAATCTCCTTGCTCATCCAATTAAAACTGGGTGCACATGAATGCCTGAAAAAGACTTTTTTCCGGTGCTTATTTCCAATTGAAATCAATTGTTCATAACTCATGACTAACGTGTCCCATAGATTTCAATGGGACGAGTGCAATTTTTCACTGGCTGGAAGGAGCCTCATTCTACCCCGTTCTTAATTGATTTCTCAAAGATGGCTAAAACCTTCCGGTTTAGGGTGGCTTTGTGGTCAGGAATAGCTGCAAGTTTTAAATTCTGTTGTGAATTACTGCATTGAACTGATTTCATTGTTGGAAGATGTTTCCTTCTTTTAATGGTGGCCATGTATGTTTTTGGTGTTCTGATACCTTAGTTAACATTGGTTTTATATGTTTCTGAGATGTTATAATCTACCATCAGCTTCTTAACTAGAAAAGGCAGAGCAGAAATGTTTTAAATAAATGCATTAATAAATACCATAGTTTGGATCCAGCCCATTGAGTTTTCATAATAGACCCTTAGCACACAAAACAGCTATGTTGTTTAATAAACTTGATTTTCTGCCTAGAAGCGTTTTTTTAAAAACAAACAAACAAACAAAAACCCTGTGTACAATGTCAACTTTATTTTCTTGGGATTTTCTCTCTCCAAAATCCATTTTTGGTTTTACAGCTGTTTGCAGTGGCAGTTGACATCCATTTCATCATATCTCTGGAGGAGAGAACTTAAATGCAATGTGTAGTTGATAAGATAGCAATTTTATCCTGGCGTGCTTTCACCTGTAATGGAAGTGCCTTAATAAAACCAGCTATTTTTAATTCTGTCTCCCTTCTGTTCCTACTGCTACACAGCTGCTAGTCTTGCTTTTAACAAAACAAAAATAAGAAATAACTGGTAGATATTTCTTTCCAAGGTGACAACCATTTCCTGTTATTCCAGTTTGTCCAAGATGAGAAAGAAAAGTTTGCTTTAAAGCTAGGGTTCTCGAACTTTTTCTTTTTGCCGACTACTTTAAAATTGTACTTGTTTTCTTCTACCAAAGTACATACATGACTCTTAGTTCCATAAGCATATCCTTACCTTTGTAATGAGATGGCTGTGCTTCTGGGATGTACCCTTGCTTATGAGAAAAGCATGCACAATCATTAAATGAACTCAAAGGTGGTATCTACAAACATTAAAAAAGCTGTGAAAACACACACACACACACATGTATATATATATGTGTGTTTTGAAAAAATACATTGAATTTGGCATAGCTCACTGTCACCATCGTGTCACATTTATATATTGCAACTTGCAATACATTAAAACATTTTATTTGCAGCTGTGTAGCTGTGTCCAAGTACAGTGGTACCTCTGGTTAAGAACTTAATTCGTTCCAGAGGTCCGTTCCTAACCTGAAACTGTTCTTAACCTGAAGCACCACTTTAGCTAATGGGGCCTCCTGCTGCCGCTGCGCCGCCGGAACACGATTTCTGTTCTCACCCTGAAGCAAAGTTATTAACCTGAGGTACTACAGTGGTACCTCGGTTTATGAACACAATTGGTTCCGGAAGTCTGTTCATAAACTGAAGCGTTCATAAACTGAAGTGAACTTTCCCATTGAAAGTAATGGAAAGTGGATTAATCTGTTCCAGATGGTCCGCGGAGTACTTAAACTGAAGCGTTTATAAACTGAAGCGAACTTTCCCATTGAAAGTAATGGAAAGTGGATTAATCCGTTCCAGACGGGTCCGCGGAGTACTTAAACTGAAGCGTTCATAAACTGAAGCTTGGGTGTAATTGGTTCCGGAAGTCTGTTCATAAACTGAAGCGTTCATAAACTGAAGCGAACTTTCCCATTGAAAGTAATGGAAAATGAATTAATCCGTTCCAGATGGGTCCGCGGCATTCATAAACCGAAAATTCATAAGCCGAGGTGTTCATAAACTGAGGTTCCACTGTATTTCTGGGTTAGCGGAGTCTGTAACCTGAAGCGTATGTAACCTGAAGCGTCCGTAACCCGAGGTACTACTGTATTTCCCTTTCCCCCTGAAGACCCAATTCTGGGTCAAGTCACTGTCTGGATGGGTAACCACTTTGGAATGGAGTTCCATGACAGAAAAAAAGAGGGAATAAATATCAGAAAATAAATTTCCGTAATCACCACCATTGTTCACATGCTATAATTCATAGAACAGAACAGATGAGTTGGGAGGGGTCCATAAGTGTCATCTAGTTCAACCTCTTGCAATTCAATTCAGGAATCTTTTCGCCAACATGGGACTCGAACCCATGAACCTGAGAATGAGAGCTTCATACTTTTAGTGACTGAGCTATCCTATTACCTAGTTAAATTAAATATATTTCAGCATGAACCTTAAAATGCATTGTACAGCTTTTTTACAGCATAAGGAATTACATCATCTGGAAATCAACTGTTTAATGAAGTTTTCCAGGAGAGGGAAAATCTGGTGGCTCCACAAAATCTAGTTCACGGCCAGAAGTGTTTCTGAACTGAACCTGTGCCCTTATGAATAGGGTTACATTTCCCCCCTGGCATAATCTCATTCCCTGTGTACCTGCCATCTGTTAACACAGCAATCTTCCTGACAGGACAGCTGAGCTGAACTCTGAACTGAATTGCATTTGGAGCTTAGTTAATGACACTTCTGTTTGGCCTGAAGCGGAGGATGAACTGTCTACATGGAAGAGCTAATTGCCCACTCCTGGGCTCTTCTGCTCCCAGCTAATGGACAATGAAAGACCATATGTACGCTTTTGTTCTGAGTCTTTATAACTATCCAGCTTGAACATTTAATGTTGTCTCAGAGAGCTCAGAAGGAGAAGCAAAAAATGACTTGGAACCAGCAAGCAACCTTACAATAAGGTGTGGGTATATTCTGTGATGGGTTTGCTGAATGATCAAAATGAAAGTGATACTTGCAAAAAGAAGCTCAGTTATGACTACCACTACTCATTCAAAGGGCTGGTGGGCTGTTTATTTATTTTAAACATAACATGTGTTTTCATCCAACCAAAATATCCAAGCAGATCATGTCGAAACACAAAAATCATAAACGATAAAACTAAAATCAACCTTTTTTTTTTGGTAAAGCTGAAAATGGATAAGGCATCAGAAAATCCTCTTTAAAACAGCTGCTAAATCAAACATGAAGTGCAATTAAATCCCTGGGGAAACACTAACAGCTTCAGCTGACTTCTGAACATCCATCAAATAAACAGTAAGGCTCTAAGGAGGAGATCTAGGCAACTCTCCCTCACAACTTTCTAGCATTTCAAAATACTGTAAAGCAGGGCAGGGGGACCTGTGGCCCTCCAGATATTGGTGGACTACAGCTCCCATAATTCCTTTTTTTTAAATATATTTTTATTAATTTTCCAATTAAAACCAATTATATCACATTCATTATTTCAAATTATACACATATATATCAATCAAACCGAATGTTATGCCAAATCATCTAGAAAATTTTTTTTGGGTTCCCATGCTTCAAGAAATTGGGGATTCCTCGCAACCGTCCACTGCCGTCTTTTTTCTAAAGTTCAAATCGTCTCTCCAAGTTCATAATAATCCAGATCTTTCCCTTACAGTCACATAGATGTTTTCCACTTTCAACCGATTGTTTCCCAGCTGCTGAGATAAATATCAAACAAGGTTTCACATATGTTCTTTCTCCTGTGTGGGTTAATCAGTCCAGCCTCCCCATAAATCTTCTTAGTCTGGAGCTCCCTGTTGCGTCGAAGTAGCGCCATCTTAAAAAGCTCAAATCACTTTCGTTTTCTCTCATAGCCATGTAGATTAACGATCTTTGTAAAATTTACAGCTTTTCCAGGCAGAAGACCCAAACATCAAACCATAAACTCTTGGTAAATTAATGGATCTCCTTGCCCTATAGCTGAACTTAGCTTCAGGTCGCTGCTCCAATTCAAAGTGCGTCACAGCTCATAAATCCTCCGAACGCGTCCAGGCACTCCTTCCGTCCAACTAGGGGGGGGGCTTTTCTCATCGGCAACTCCACATCTTTAAAAAATATGCTCAGTAACAACAGTTTATAAAGTTCAACTCACACAGTCTTTTGCTTCTCTTTCACTCCAAACAAGCCAGGACATCGCGTCTGGGAAGGTACGAAGTAACTCATATGAAGAAGAAAAAAAAAAACTCACTTCCCTTATCGCTCCGTCCCCATCAATCCTTCTTCCAGATGAAATACAGCCTTTGACTCCTCTCCCTCAGCAGCATAAATTTCTCAGCAGTAAACAGCGCTTCTTCCCCTCCTTCTGAAGTATGTCCATAGATTTAAGCCTAATTATCTTCTTTAACCATGGAAATCCCCGCCATGCAGATTAGCGTCCGGGAGTCCTGGCCCTCGTAAGTGCTTTTCAGCCCAAGCTCCCCCCACTCCATAAACAGTCGGAGTGGGTCTGGGGGCATCGCGGGCCAGCGGCCCCTCTCCGTAACCCCCGGAGAGGGTAGGGGGTTGCCATTTACTCCCCTAGCAACCGCCAAATTCCTTACGAAGGTCAGAGGGATGGAAAACAGGTCCGCCATTCCTGCCGGCGGAAACCGGAACTACAGCTCCCATAATTCCTGGGCATAAACAATCAGCCCCTCTTTACATGGAACTCTGGGAATTGTGGCTCTGTGGCAAGTAACAATGCCACCCAGGAATTCTCAGCTTCTTTAACAATGCAGGTTCTCTTTTATGGAGAGCACGTGTTGCGGTGGGGCCCTAACAAACTACCCCTGAGTTGCTGGGGTGGGGGCTATGAGTTGGCCACTGTTCTGATTGGTCCCTGGCTGTTGTTGGGGAGAAAAGCATGTTTCAATTTCTGTGGGACAGCCAGGGGTATAAAAGGCAAGCACGTGATTTTGTTCCTCCTCTTGGCTGCGTTCTTCGGATCACCCACCCTCCCTCCCTATGTTTAGGCCTCTGTGTTGACCTTGCTGTGCCTGTCATAAGGTCGTCTGCTTGGCAGGGGCCCGGGAGGAATTTTTTCCATTTGGCTGATTGGCTGGTGCCATCTGGTTTTTGCCTAATGCATAGCAAATAGTCACAACTTGTAAGGTTGGCGGTTAGGCATTGGTTATTTTGGTTGTATGAGGGGTCTTGTTGACTGTGTTGGCCCCTCAAATTAATGCCTGCGTGTTGGGGAAATTCTGGTCAGGAATACAGGGGCTCGATGCAGTGTCCGTAACCCCCGGTTGGGGGCCAGGGCCACGCGAGAGCCCCTGGGAGCCTGAGGGGAGAGGGGAGGGCCAAAGCACCTGACTCCCTGTTTCTCCCTGTAGGGTTTCCCCTTGTTGACAAGGCTAGTTTAGTTCTGTCCTTAGGGGACAGTTGGAGAACCAACCACTCACATATTTTGTATTTTAATAAAGTTGTGGCCAAATTCATGCCAAAAACCCAAAACAAAATTCTGTCTGTGGTGTGAATTATTTGAGGGGTGGTTTTGGGGACCTCCACACACAAACTACAGCTCCCCAAATTATTCAGGGAAATCTTAGCACTTTGAATGTGTGGTGTGAATGTGGCCTTGGAGTCCAACAGGATCTGGAAGCCACAACTTCCCTGATGCAAAGGGATTTTGAGAATCCATAAGTTGCAAAATATCTGAAAGACGGCATTCATTTGGATGTGAATTCTACCAAAATGTACACTCCTAAAACCATTTTCTTCAGAAACTAGATTTGTTGTTGTTTATCCTCTGCTCCTTGGCAAAATAGCATTATAAAAGCTTGCTCTTTTGGGACACAGTGTACATATGCTACGGCTTTGTCTTCCTGTGGGAGCGTAAATTGCTAATTTATGCTTTTGCTCACCGCATTGCCATTGTTCACCCTTCATTGCTTCCCCCCCTGCCCTTTTGTGAGGTAACCTAGCCAAGTCAACCCAATAGGGCTAAATAACCTGTTCCATGCCGAGTAACCCCTTTGGCAAGCAATATTGCTGGCCTGTAATTTGCTCAAAAGTGGTGGATTGCTGAGGGCCTTTCAAACAAGCGGCGTGAAAATCTTTGCAAATGAGTGCATGCCATTAGTAACCAGAGCCCTAAGAGAGCCATTGTAGTGACTGAACATATATTATAGATCACTCTATGTAATTTAATTCACTGACTGGAAATCTCAGATAGAAGATGGAAAGCTGAAGAACTGTTCCACCTCCGCCTCTGGCTCAGTGGGAGAGGTACCCTGGCAAAATTTAATATACACGAACACTGGAATGTGTAAGGGTGGGAAATGTGCTCTCTAAGGATTGTGGGAAATAAGAACAACGTGACACCGGTGAGATTTTCCACCCTGCTGTACCCACTGAGGTTGACAGGGCTCTGGTAAATAAAGAATTCCAAAAAAAGGGGGAATGTATTGAAAATTACACACACAATGTCTGAAATGACATTTTAAATGCCAACTTAAAGTAGAATGCCATTTTAAGCCAATAACTCACTAAAATAATATACTTTCCAGACTATTCATAACGTGTGATGATACGTTTCCCCCTATATCTCAGGGTTCCCATGTCCATTTCTGGAACGGAGAAGAAAGAGGTTGAGGGATACCATTTATACCCTCAAAACTGTGTATTCAAACATAAAAAGTATGCATTTCACAACAAACACACATTAATTACAAATTAAGGGGGTTGGCAGAATGCTTTTGTATGAAAATCCACTTACCAGCCACTGAAGGGCTAATTAGCAAGTCACAATGCGAAGAAGGCAAAGTGAAGCATTATTCCAAGAATACACATTGCAGTGTCTCAACTGTAACATGGCAGTGCACCAAACTAAGAGTAAAATTGGTGGCAAAAGTCAACAAAGCAGTTAAGGCAGGGGTTGCCAGCCATTCTGGACCAGTGGACCTCTTTTGAATTTTGATAGAGTGCTGTGGGTACCCGTCACAAAACGGCTTCCATCAAGGGGCATGACATTATGCAACATGGCTGCCATGGGGTACATAGCATAACACAGAATTAGACAGTACACTGAGGTGAAGTTTTTCCATAATTGTATTTCCATATTAGAAAAGGCTTAACCTATTGAATTTCTGCCTGCCATACAGCTGTTAAAGGCACAGGAGCCCCATGTCCCCCCAAGGTCACATCTAAGCCCAACCCTATCCTAGACTATCCCATTAAACACAAAGAGTCTTACTTCTGAGTACACATGTATACCATTGCACTGTAAGTTAACTATGTCCAGAGCCAGTCCTGGCCTAGATGATCAAGGAAAGGAAAGTAGGCTGGATAGCCAACATTTCTGTGTTTGCATGTATTATTCAATTTCTACAGACTTTTTTCATGTACTTATTTACAGAAGATATACTAGCATCCCACCACATGGCTCCTCAAGGTGGCTCACAATGACCATTCCCCACATAAAAGGGAGGCACATTTTGCGTGGTCGCGTGCAGCTTCCTGGGATCCCTGGGGCAGCCCTGGAAGTTCGGAGGCCGGCGCTGCCTTCCCGGGCTGGATACTGGTGGTCTCCGCCTACGCAGTTACTGGTCCAATCCAGCTCGGGAAGGCGTTGCTGGGGGGATTGGCCAGGTAGGAGGAGGTAACCTTACCTTGAACACGGCTGAAGCAGAGTCATTCCTGAGAAGCAGTCGACGGCTCCAGAGCTTTCCCACCCTCCACACCCAAAAAAATAATGATTGCATTACAGGTTCTTTTCTTCCACAGGCGTACACGCACACAAGCGCTGCTACAACAAGGCAGCTGTTGAAGGGCCGGAAAGGAATTTTCCCTGCATTGGCAGGTTTCGCCTTTCCCGTAGTAATCGTAGTAATTCGTCACAACTTTGGCAGATGCAGGCCTTGGGCGGAATCCTTTAGTCATCTACATAAATAGGGGGGCATGGGGCTGTGACACATTGCGGCGGTGATAACAGGGTCCCTGTAAATGGGGCTAAGGGGGAGGCATTGACCATACGCAATAGGCTGTCATTGCCCTCCCTCTCCAGCGGCTGCGATCGAGGGGGGGGGGCTATCTGCTTGAACATATGTTCTCCAGAGCTAGCCCAACCCCCACACATGCTGGATAACCCTGAAATTACCCAGATCCCCGGCTGGGGGCTAGGAATGATATATGCCCAATGCCTGAGCCAAGGTCTCCCTACATCTGAATTCGTAATAAAGTTGTGGCCAATTTTAATCCCATAGAACGTGGTCTTGTGTCATCATTCCGCTCGGGGGCTGCCTGGGGCTTTGGGGGACGCCGCCTGACCACGTATCAGGAGTATGGGCAGGAGTCAGGCTCTGGGGCCTGTAGTGCTTTGCAGGACTGGGGCCTGCCTCAGCTTGTGCTGGAGAAGCAAGGAGTGGCCACTCAGGTGAGGCCTCAGCTTGTGCTGGAGAGGCAAGGAGTGGCCACTCAGGTGAGGCCACTTGATACATCATTGCACCTGGTGGCAGGAGCTGGGAAGGATAAAAGCTCAGCATTTCCCTTCAGCTCTTTGCCTCAGCAACGCTATCCCTGCCTGGTTGCCTCTGGCCTCTTGCTCCTTGGACCCTTGCCTTGCCGACGTCTTGTTCCTTGGACCCTTGCCTTGCCGACGCCTTGATCCTTGACCCTTGGACCTTCGCCTTGCTGACTCCTTGCTCCTTGACCCTTGGACCTTTGCCTTGCCGACGCCTTGATCCTTGACCCTGCAACTGCCTGCTGCTGGACCCTCAACCCTGCACCTGTTCCTGCTTCTACACCACCATCTTGCCTCTGGTCCTGACGTCCTCAGCCAGGGCTTCAACCGCCCGCCGACCGGACCATGACACCGCGCAATGGATACACTTAAAGCCATAATTACTTGCTTGTGCAAAGCAAGTGGATAACTAATATACAGTCTGTACATTAGGCAAGGAGGTGCATATCAGGATCAACTGATGTTGGAATTCATCAAGCATTCCTGCCATGATCAATTTGAGTGTTCACGCTTTTGTGTGCAAGATCCAGTGTTAAATGTCACTGATTAAACAACCTCAGAGGAGTAGACACTCCAAATGGCAAGTCTTCACCAGATCAGTTCTCTAAAGAAAATCTGACAATTCAGTTATACCTTGTCTTCTTCTCCCTTAGGCCAAACATCCTTTATTTTCTTTCATGCATGCATGCATGCGTGTGTATAGCTTACAAGATCCAGCCATTCTTCTGAGCAAGAGGGAAAATATGTAGCATTCTTACTTGAACTTTTAATAAATAATGGGGGCTTTTTTAGGCACCCCCATAATTGCTGTTTCCATAGCTGTGGCTAGTCTCGTTTGCCTACTATGCTGGCAACCTAAATATTAAGAATATCAAATCATCTTTATTTGCCCTTTCTAGAGCTGTTCCCTTTTTCCTTATTAAAATGCCCAAGTGCTCTCTGCTGTACAAGTGCCTCGGTGCTTCCGCTATCCCTTTCTCTCTATCGCAAAGACACAGAAGGCTACATTAAAAGCAGAAGAGAAGTTTCCAGACACTGACGACTGTGGACCTGACAGCATCAAATAGAACAGCCAAGGAGGGGTGGTGAGGTCGCTGCCAGCTATTGAGGTTAATGTTTTGGAGGAGACACAACGGAGCGAGTGGAAACATTAGCAGCTTATAATGAAAGGATTCAAAAATTGCCCCTCATTTGGCACATTTATGGAACATTTTTGCATTACAGTCACGATATTGACTGCTGTAGTGAATGAATGGAAGGTACTGAGAGTAGTGGCTGCAGTCATATAAAAGAATCTTTGTTGCCTAA